>NW_010126443.1:0-1020 GCF_000699245.1 Pterocles gutturalis
GGATTTCCAGGATCCACTTTCTCCACTTGGATGCATGTTCCTCTGTGGGACTCACCTAGTCCTGGTTTCATGTGCAATTTGCAGGAGGAGGCGATGGAAAGCTATAATGGAAGAAACATGGAATAATGGAATAACTGGAATAATAAAATAATTGAAATAAAAAAAATGGAATGGAAACATGGAATAATGGAATCAATTCAGGATAATGGAATGACCCCTGGGGCCTGGAGCTGCCCCATGTGCTCGGCCGGTGGTCACCCTGCGAGGCTCATCCCTTGCCCGAGTCACTCTGAAGCAGGTCGAATCCTTCTTCACATCGTTTGAAGTCCGTGGGTCTGGCTATCCTCAGGACACGAGCCACAGCCAGGCTGTGCCATGGCACATCTTCTCAGAGCTGAGCGATGCCTCCTGGAGACATCAGGATCTGGGTAGCAGGACGGATGTTTCCCAAGCACAAGGACACAGCCCATTTTGGCCAGGGGAGCACAGCAGCACGTGTCCTGCTGCCATGGCGCTGGCTGCTGCCCATCACCCTGCTTCTCCCCGACACTTCAGTTCGGACCAGGAGTTTGATTGCAGGGTGCAGAACCAGCTGGAGAGACCGATGGGGATGCAGGAAGGAAACAGCAAAAAAAACCATCCACACCTCTGCAAAACCAAAAAAAAACCCCACCAAACCTGAAAAACTCCAGAGTTTATTTTTATCCTTGAAGCAGCAGCTTCAAAACCCCAAACTCTGTAACCGGCTTGGGGGTGTGACACCAGTGACCCGTACCCACTCCACGGCACCCACAGCCCGGCAGCGAGCTGTCTGAGCAGAGCTGGGGCAACCCCGGGGCTATTTATAGCGAGTTAGAAATGAACACGCTTTTTATATCATTATGGCTTTTGCAGAGCTAAGGAAATATTCCAGGAATCCTGAAGGAAACGGGGAGGCAGAGGGAGCTATGTTTTGGGTTTAAGGGCTGGGAAGGGGCTCGCTGGCCCTGCAGCAGCTCACCCAGGATAGGGAACATGCGG
>NW_010126444.1:0-4876 GCF_000699245.1 Pterocles gutturalis
CGTGCCGGCGCTGCCAGGCTGCCATGCCAGCGCTCCCGCCTGCCGGTGCTGCACCGCCTGGGTGAAGCTGGCGTGTCCCAGCAGTGGGGGCCCATTAGAAATGAAATGTTCCTACTGGGGTATTTTATTTGCACACTTCAGTAGAGTGGACACCAAAAGGCTTTGCTAATGCTTCATGGGCTGCTAATTTCCTCTCTGACCCGCATTGTCGGAGGGTGACCCCAGCCCGAATCTCTCGGCAATGAATGCCAAAGGCTGACACCGGCCCGGGTTAGGGGTGACAATGGGGCCTCTGTGGGCTCCGGGCAGGCTCCAGTTGGGAGCTGGAGAACAGGGGGAATTTGTGTGGCTCTCAAAAGCTCTGGGTGGCACAATAAGGGAGGCCCTGGGGTCTCCCAGGAAGACAGAGGCAGCCCAGGGAAGCCGGGCTGGTGGAGGCGGGCGGGAGGATGGTTTCCTTTGTGAAAAGCTTTCTTTAGAAAGGAAGGGGTTTTTTCCTGAATGCCCCCTCAGACGACCCAATCGGGGCCTGGCAGATGGATATCACAGGCACGCTGCTTATTCACGGCAGGCTGCAGCTTTGAGCTGTCCCCCCCTTTCCCCCAGCCTTTTATGCATTTTAAGGCTAATTTGTTTTGTTAATGTTTTCTTGCCCTCCCCCTCTCTCCTGTGCAGATTGTGACTCATACTGCAAAGCCTCCAAGGGGAAACTGAAGATCAACATGAAGAAGTACTGTAAGAAAGACTATGGTGAGTCCCCCCTGTCTGTCCTGCTTCCCAGGGACCAGCGGTCGCAAAGGGACGTGGGGCAGGAGCATCTCCCTCCCGGGGTGCCCCCAAGCCCCCCCAGCCCGGGGGAAGGTTGATGGCTGGGTTCCAACCACAGCGGGGGCCAGTCCCATGCTGGGGTGTGTGCAATGTGGGGTATGGGTTTTGCTGGGTTTGGAGAGGAAGCCCTGGGGAGTGATGCTCAGCAGAGCAGCGATGCAACACGGAAAATGTGAGTCCCCTGCAGCTGCTGAGACACCCCCAAATCAAGGTCCGTGGTGTCCTCATCTCAAGGTGTCTTCTGGGTTACGATGACATCGTGTCCTGTCTCTTCTCGCTGGGCTGTTACATGCAGCAGCTTTTAAAAATTGTGCTTTGCTGTGGGGACAAGCAGCAGGCAGCTCCTCACCATCCGTATACGTCACCTGCTTCATCCCCAGGCACATCTGGGGAGTGGTGCTGCCCTGGGACGGGTCGGGGAGGCTGCGGGACCTGCATCCTTGCTGGTACTTGATCTGAGCACCCTCCCATACAACAGATTTTTAATGTGGGTCTATTCCCAGTGGGGTCACCAGTGGCCCATGCAGGAGGTGAGCAGGGTGACCCCCTGAAGCCCTCCCCGGGGCTCAGCAGCCCCTCTCCACCCCGACTTGGCCATCGCCTGTTGGCACTGAGCCGTTGGGGCATGGGCAGGTGGGGAGGGACGGCTCTGCTCTGGTCCCACATGGCCGGAGGATCGTCCTCCTTCGCCCTTGGGATGAGCCGAGCATCAGGAGTGGGACCAGCCTGGAAAAATCAGGCAGAGGTGGTTAATACAGGGGCTCTGTGCCAGGGGATGTGTGGAAATGCTCCTAAAGATACGTAGGGGCTGGAAATTATCCCACTCCCCATAGACCATAGTGGTGAGGGAGACAAAGTGTCTGCAGGGGCGGCCAGACGTGAGCCTGGGGGTTTGCCCCAGGGATGGGGAGCGGGCTGCGTGCGGGTGAGCCGGGCTTTGAGCTGAGCCTTCAAAGGCGTGAACAGCCCAGGAATTACAGGGTGCTGCAGGACAGGGTTTAGCATCTGCTGGGGCTGTGGTTGCCCCGGTGTCTGCCAGCCCTTCCTCTCCACAGTAGAGGAATACATAAAAAAATATATATATGTATATGCATGTGTATATTTGTATCTCTCTCTGTGTGTATATATTTTTTTTTTAAATTTTTTTTTCACCAAACTACCAAGGAAAAAACCTTATCCCATCTGCATCAAAGCATCCAGGAGTGCAGATATCTCCTCCCTCTTTGGAACACAGTCACAGCAGCAGCTCAGCATGTCAGGGAAGTGTTTGCAGGAGCAGAACGAATTCCCATTTAACAGCCCTTCCCCGGACAAGGCACGTCCCAGCGGGGCTGGTTGCGGATGCTCCGTGCTGGCTTTGTGCTCTGGCACCTCCCCGCAAGCCTGGGGGAAGGAGGAAAGCTTAGAGGCAAACATTTTCTTTGCTTTCCCATTTATTTTTCCATTACCCATGCGTGAAAAATGGTTGCAGAGCGGCCGAGGGTGGGGCCGTGCTGGTGGTCCCCAACCAGCGAGGCTGCACCCAGGTCTGGCCACGCTGGTACGAGCTGCCGGAGGTTCGTCAGATGTTGGAAAGGTGCAAAAAATGCCTTTTCCCTTCGAGAAAAGGGCTTAACTGCACGTGACAAAGTCACTGCTAGAATGTCCGGCTACTAAAGACAGGAGCGGGGCTGAGAACCACGCAGGCTTCTCGCGGGTGGATTCTCTGCTGGCTAATAAGGTATGAATGCATTTCCCACACGTGGCACATGCATCCCTTCGTTTTCCCACCTGCCTTCCCCAGCATCTCCAAAGGGCTGAGCTCACGCTGGAGAGAACAGCCACTCAGTTGCAGGAAACTTGGACCTGTCCTCATCCAAACTGACCTCGGGGGTTTGGAGCATGGTAGGGAGGGGAAAAAAGGCACGTGCAGCCCACTCAAAGCACGTTTCCCACAAGCAGCATCATTTTTCCCCGCAGTTCTTGCCGCAACCGTCACGATATTTCGATGGTGGCAGCGCTTGGGCTTTGCTGGAGGACTGGCCCCAGCCTGGTTTTGCTCCTTGACTTGTCCGACGCCCCTGGGGAGACGTTTCTTGGGGGTTCAGGTGAAATCTCACACTTGGTTTTGTTGGAGGCTGTAAAGTGGGCTCACGGGGGAGGCAAGGGCAGCTCATGAGCTCTCTTGGGCGGGAGATCCCCCGCAGCAATGCACAGCGCTGCTGGAAAGAGCTGCTCCCGGCTCCGTCATCACGCAGCATCACTGCATCTGTACCACCTGCCGGGGCTGGTTCAGGGCAAGCGGGTGCAAACTGTCCCAGCTGAGCCCTCCTGGCCCTGGGGGGGGGTGTCCCCAGGCAGCCCCATGGCCCCACCAGCCCCGTAACCACGGCAAATTTGCTTTTTCCAAGGGCCATGCAGCCCAGCAAGGCAGCAGGGCGAGCGATGCGGCATCGCCGCTGTGCCGGGGCAGCCCAGGCTTTCGGCAGGGCTGTGGAGGGAAGAAAGGGTTGAAAAGGTGCAGGGAGGGATAATAAAGACTTTGGGGCTGACACCCCAGCAGGAAGCCAATTAGGAGGCTCTTTTCCTCACCCTTCTGCCGGCATCGCTGGGCTGAATGTCCTAAAAGGCCTTAATTAGCTTGAACAGAGTTACTTCTCCCGCGGGCTCAATCGCGAAGCTATCACCCGCCCCGCGCTCCTCAATGGGGCTTTTTAGCTCCCTGCTTCATTCAGGGATTCAAAGGGGATATTTTCCCTTATTTATTTTTCTTATCTGTTTGTTTTTGTTGGGTTTGTGTTTTGTGGTGGGTTTTTTTTTTTCCTTTTTATTTTAAATTGGGCTCTTTCCCGCGAGATGGGTTTTGTTGCAAATATTTGGAGTGAACCGGGGCACGGGGAGGGCAGGCTGGGAGGTTTTGGCGGGGGGTGACAGGCAAGAACAGAAGCAGAAAAGCTTTTTCTGGGCTTATTTTGGCTGGCTGATGGAGTGCAGGGGTCGCTCAGCTCCCAGAAAACTGGGGATAGAGGAGGGGGTTCACTGGGTTTGAGGCAGTTAAAAGCCCAGGGATCTGGGGGATCTGTGCTGAGCCCTGCTGAGGATGGAGAACCCCCACAGCCCAAAAGGAGAGGGTTTTTTTTTGTGAGAGCAGATGATGCTGGTCCAGGTGATGCGGGAGCATCCCCCGCTCACTCGGGTGCCACCGTTTCAGCCCCACCTTTGGGGCTTTTCTCGCTGTTTGGGTGTCGCACTTCATCCGAGCAGGATGGGTGACTGCAGTCATTTTTAATTTTTAATCACAATTTTTAATCACAATTGTCCCCCAACCCTGCACTGCTCGTGCTGCAGCGGGGCCCGAACCTGTGCAGATGATGATGGAGCGTTTTGCTGGGTACCAGCTCTGTGGTCCCAGCTGTGGCCCCCACGCCCTCCCCATCAGAGAGGGGACGGGGGCGAGCAGCAGGATCCTCATTTGAAAGGTGAGATCATCTGCTCGCTTTGCCCTTTCTTGGAAAAAAAAAAAAAAGTAAAAAAAATATCCTCCCTTTCGCAGAGCCTTCACTTAGTCACCCCTTTTGTCGAGAGGAGCTTGGCAGGGGCTGGTGGAAAAAAGCAAAATGTGTTTTCAAAAGACAGCTTGAAGTGGGGGAGGAAATCCTGAACCCACAGAAAAACCCAAGGTGGGGGGGCAGCACCATCCCAGCCTGTCCCCCGGCTCGCAGCCCCTTCCACTGCCCTGGAAGGTGGAGAAACCCCATTCCTGGAGCGGGGAAGTGCTGAGCAATCCCTCCTGTAACCGTGTCTGGAGGGAGCCGGGGCAGTGAGGGGTCCCCAGCACCGTGCCGGGCCAGGACGCCCCCCGGCCAGCCGGGATTAGGGGTCATAAATCTCCAATATTAAACCGGTAGGAAATTGGCAACAGGAGGCAGGCAAAGCCACAGCCAAATAAATTAGAAAAAAAAAAAAAAAAAGCGTGTGTGGGGAAAATCCCATTTTAACCCTTTGCTCCAGCAAGAAGCCAGCCCTTCCATTCCCAAACCTGAATGGTGTCGGCGTTGCCTTTTGCTGC
>NW_010126444.1:4967-5944 GCF_000699245.1 Pterocles gutturalis
CACCGTCCCGTGGACCCGTGTTCCTCTGTTAGAGACCCTCTCGTCCATCTCAGCAAACCGTTCTGGTCCCACTGCCACCCCTGCAGTCCCCTGGGAGCCCTGGAGCCCCGGGTCCAGCACAGGGACACTCTCCATCGCTGGATGCTCCACAAAGCTCCAGCTCCTGGAGGCAGGTCAATGCACTGGCTGCAGAACCTCCCCAGGGCAGCTTTGGCAGGGGGAGGCTTGAAATCAAGAGATTTATCACAATCAGCAAACCGTTCTGGTCCCACTGCCACCCCTGCAGTCCCCTGGGAGCCCTGGAGCCCCGGGTCCAGCACAGGGACACTCTCCATCGCTGGATGCTCCACAAAGCTCCAGCTCCTGGAGGCAGGTCAATGCACTGGCTGCAGAACCTCCCCAGGGCAGCTTTGGCAGGGGGAGGCTTGAAATCAAGAGATTTATCACAAACCCCAAAAGTAAATTAAGAAAAAAATTTTTTTTTTCCCAGCCTCACTCTTTTCATGGCCATCTCATGATTTTTGGGCCCCTGACTCATGGTCTCTGAATGCCGCGAGGTGCTGCTTTGATTTAAGCCTTTACGCAGCTGCCCTCAAACATGTTGTTTTGCAGGTTTGGGGCTGGGTTTTTTGTTTTTATTAACATCAAATCATCCACCCTTCTGCTTCCATCTGCAACATCAGCCTTCAGGTCAGGTTTTTCTTGTGGCTGGAGGAGCCAGGCAGTGTCACCATCCCCGGAGCTGAGCCGGGGTGGCACTGCCCAGCACCCTGCGCCAGGGGACGCAGGAGGGGACCAGGCACCCCCACCCCTCCCACAGCCTGGGGATCACTCCCCACCTTTTTCCTTTGAAAGAAGCATCATATGGGGAGACACTTAAATGCATCACCTGGGCTGCTGTAGCTTGTAATCCCCATCCAGGCAGGATTGGCGGGTCAGCAGCATTGGTGCCGGGCAGGATGCAGTTAACAGGACCA
>NW_010126445.1:0-1193 GCF_000699245.1 Pterocles gutturalis
GGGCCAGGGGGGGTTTCGTGGCCCCGGAGGCCTGGCCCTGCCCGATTCCCCGTGTCCCCCCCCCCCTCCGCAAGCCTCCAGCGTGGGGGGGCCTGGCGTGGCCCCCGCCATTCCTGCAGCGCTTGCCAGAGCAGCCCTGGGACGGTTTGAGGCCTCTCCCCGCCCTCCCCGGGGGGCGGTTATAGAAATCCCGGACACCCCGTGGCTGAAGGGACCCCGGGAGACTGGGGGGAGCCCAGCTGTGCCGGCTGATGCCGTTCTCTCCCCTCTGTGGTTGCAGGCTCCCGCTCCGACGATCCAGAGGGATGTAGGAAGCCACCGGGAATGAGGAGGTGGGTTCAGTGGAGCTGTCCTGCAAGGGTCGTGTCCCACACTCTCTCCTGTCATCGTAATTAGTTTAATTCTGTGTAATTAGCTTTGCCAGACCCCCTTCAGCCACCAAACAAGAGTCTCTTGGGGCTGAAATCCCCCACAAAGATGCGGCTTAGGGCCGTGCCCGTGTTGTGCAGGTCTAGGTGATGCCGTGAGCGTCACCTTGTCACCCTTTGCTGTGGTTGAACTTTCTCGGGGTGACAGCGACCGCGCCACATGCCGGGGCAGAGCCAGTGAGGCTTCCCTGCGCCGCAGGCCTCCAGCGTGGCGGCGCCATTCCTACAGCACTTGCCAGAGCAGCCCCAGGACGGTTTGAGGCCTCTCCCCGCTCTCCCTGGGGGGTGGTTATAGAAATCCCGGACACCCCATGGCTGAGGGGACCCTGGGAGATTGGGGGGGCTGGAGGGAGTCCAGCAGTGCTGGCTGATGGCGTTCTCTCCCTTCTCTGGTTGCAGGCTCCCGCTCTGACGATCCAGAGGGATGTAGGAAGCCACCGGGAATGAGGAGGTGCGTTCAGTGGAGCTGTCCTGCAAGGGTCGTGTCCCACACTCTCTCCTGTCATCGTAATTAGTTTAATTCTGTGTAATTAGCTTTGCCAGACCCCCTTCAGCCACCAAACAAGAGTCTCTTGGGGCTGAAATCCCCCACAGAGATGTGGCTTAGGGCCGTGCCCGTGTTGTGCAGGTCTCGGTGACACCGTGAGCATCACCTTGTCACCCTTTGCTCTGGTTGAACCTTCTCGGGGTGACAGTGACCGCGCCACATGCCGGGGCAGAGCCAGTGAGGCTTCCCTGCGCCGCAGGGGTCCAGGGGGGCGGGGG
>NW_010126445.1:1210-2585 GCF_000699245.1 Pterocles gutturalis
CGCCATTCCTACAGCGCTTGCCAGAGCAGCCCCGGGATGGTTTGAGACCCCTCCCCGCCCTCCCCGGGGGGTGGTTATAGAAATCCCAGACACCCCATGGCTGAGGGGACCCCGGGAGATTGGGGAGTCCGGGGGGAGCCCAGCCGTGCTGGCTGATGCTGTTCTCTCTCCTCTCTCTGGTTGCAGGCTCCCGCTCCAGCGATCTGTAGGAATCTACTGGGAATGAGGAGGTGGGTTCAATGGGGCTGTCCTGGGGGGTCCCACACCCTCCCCTGTCACCGTAATTAGCCTAATTCTGCATAATTAGCTTTGGCAAACACAGCCACCAAGGTCTTGTGCGCTTGGTAGCCACCAGCTGAGCTGAAATCCCACGGGGGGGGCTCTGGGGTGACCCCGCCATTCCCGCAGCGCCTGCCGGAGCACCCAGGGGAGGTTCCAGGCATCCCCCCGCGTGCTAATGGGTGTGTAATTAATCCCGTTAATTAAATGTGCAGGGAAATGAGGGGCTTCTGCCTGCAGCAGGTGAAGGAGGAGCTTCTCTCCGTGCCCCAGGACTGGCGGTAAGAGGAGTGATGTGGATTTGGCGACGGCAAAAGTGGATTAAATGTCAACCTTTAACTAAGTATTAATATTAAATAGTAATGCATTATTTTCCCCATCACATCTCTAAACCTTTTTTTTTGTTTTTAATTTTAGGTGAAAATCCAGTAAATCCCCCATTTTTGACCCAACCACCAGGGAAAACTGGATGACAAACCTGGAAGAGCTCACCGCTTACTCGGTAAGGAGGTTTTTTAGCTACTGGGCTTTACTGGGAATAATTTCTTGCTTAAAAAATGGAACTGGGAATACTGGTGAGCACTGGTTTGCTATGATAGCTGCGAGTGGAGCTTCATTAGCGCCACAATCCTCGTTATCTTAACGATTCCTCCCTTCTTTTCCAGCTGGCTGCAATCGTGGGGTTCCCCTCTCCGATGATCTTGGCTTGTCCTTCCCAGAGCTTCCAGTTCCACCAGGGTTTTAACTGGGAATACTGGGATGATAACGGGTGATGCAGATATCTTAAATAAATAACCGATTTCTCTGCTGGGCTTTTGGCACCGTGTGGTAATGGGGGCACGGGGCACATGGTGACAAGTTTGGGGTCACCGTGGGACTCAGTGACCATCGCCGTGGTGTCCCATCGTCCCCACCGAAGGGAAGTGACATGTCACCGCAATGGGGGACAGGCGGTGGCTCAAGGTGACGCAGCCCTACGGCGTCCGCCCCACACATCCCCCCTGTCACCCAGGGGAGGTGACAACGCCAGCAGGTCCTCCCCGTCCTCTCGCGCCTGCGCCGCAGCCTGGGCGGTGGTTGGCGCAGGAAGCCGGCG
>NW_010126446.1:0-1938 GCF_000699245.1 Pterocles gutturalis
GCTTGGGGTCCCCAGTGTCACCCTAGTGTAGGTGGCACTGGGAGGGGAGGCAAGGTCTGAGAGGTGACTTGGTGACATGTGGCCTGGCATGATCAGACACCACCATGACCCCTGGAGGGACACTGGGGTGTCCCCAGATGGTGGTCGCTGGATGGACACCACCATGTCCCCTGGATGGCCACCACCATGTCCCCTGGAGGGCCACCACCACGTCCCCTGGATGGACACTACCATGTCCTCAGATGGTGGCCCCTGGCTGGCCACCACCAAGTCCCCTAGATGGACACCAGTGTGCCCTCAGATGGTGGTCCCTCGATGGACAACACCATGTCCCCTGGAGGGACACCACTGTGTCCCCAAGATGGTGGTCCCTGGATGGCCACCACCACGTCCTCTAGATGGCCACCACCATGTCCCCTGGAGAATGGGTCCCTGGACACTGCTTTGTCCCCTGGATGGACACCGGTGTGTCCCCTGGACACATGTCCCCAGCCAAGGGACACCCTGAGCAGATTCTCCACATCCCCTAGATGAGGGGACCCCAGGAGGACACTCCCACCTCCCAAGCCAAGATGTCCCCAAGCCAGGCAGATACTCCATGTCCCCAAGGAGACACTGCCACATCCCCAACTTCCCACGGTCCTTCCCCTACAGAGTGCCCGGCCATCGTCCCCCGCTGCATGTGGGGTGCCCGTCCCTACCGGGGCACCCCCAAACCGTTGACCCTTCCGTTGGGTTCCGTCTACATCCACCACACCTTCACCCCCAGCGCCCCGTGCCGCCCCTTCACCGCCTGCGCCCGCGCCATGCGCGCCATGCAACGCTTCCACCAGGACACCCGCGGCTGGGACGACATCGGCTACAGGTGAGACCACCCCCAACGTCCCCATCACCCCACCGCCGTCCCCGTCACCCATCTCTGAGCAGCTCCGGTTGACCCATCGGGTTCTCGCAGCTTCGTGGTGGGTTCCGATGGGTACCTCTACCAAGGTCGAGGTTGGCATTGGGTTGGTGCCCACACCAAAGGCTACAACACCAAAGGCTTCGGCGTGGGTTATGTTGGAGACTTCTCCACCACCTTGCCGGACCCTGACACCATCGTCCTGGTGCGGGATGGATTCCTGCCCTGCGCCGTACGGACCGGCCGGCTCCACCGGAACTACACCCTCCGTGGTCACCGGCAGATGGGTCACACCGACTGTCCTGGCAACTCGCTCTTCCATGAGATTGAGACCTGGCGGGGCTTCAAGGTGAGCATCAAACTCTGGAGGATCTCCAGGGGCTGGAGGTTTGGTGGGAGTTTGGTGGAGGTGGATGTGTGAGGTGGTGCTGGGAGTGATGGTGGCTTCTTCTCACCTCTGCAGTGAGGACCGGCCTCATTGGTCCTGGTCTGGATGAGTGTGGGCAAGGTTGGAGCATGGTCTAGATGGATGTTGGCCCAATGGGTGATGGTCTGGATGGACCCTGGTCCAGATGGACATCAGCATGATGGACACCAGCCTGGGGAGATCCTGGTCCAGATGGACACCAGCATGATGGACACCAACTTGGATGCACCCTGGTCCAGATGGACACCAGTGTAATGGACACCAGCCTGGGGAGAACCTGGTCCAGATGGACACCAGCGTGATGGACACTAGTATGGGGAGATCCTGGTCCAGATGGACACCAGCATGATGGACACCAACTTGGATGCACCCTGGTCCAGATGGACACCAGTGTAATGGACACCAGCCTGGGGAGTCTCGGAGTGAGGGTGACGCCAGCTGAAGAAAGTTCAACCTGGATGGTCCAAATTGACCCTGGTCCGATGGATGCCACCACAGATGGACCCTGATCTGGGTGGACATCAACACAACTGATGCCAACCCTGATGGACCCTGGCCCAGATGGCCACCAGCCTGGACAGACCCTGGCCCAGCTCCACTGGCCCAGCAG
>NW_010126447.1:0-2091 GCF_000699245.1 Pterocles gutturalis
GGGTGTCCTTTGCTCTGCACCCTGGGCACTGAGGAGTCTCGGCGCCAGCTCTGCTGGGCAGAAACGAGCCGTCTCCCAGAGAGGAGCTGAGACAGGCTTTCATCGGGCGCTGAAAATGGTTTTTGACCAGTTAGCTGCTTCCCAGTTCCCGCTGTGTTCCCTCCATGGGAGACAACAGCAGGGACAAGCTCCCAGCCTCACCAAGACGGGATGCCCAGGGACAGTGACTGTCTGAAGGGCAGGAGGGGGTCCTGGGGCGGGCAGTGACGCTTTAACTCAAGCGTGGGGCAGTGCTGCCACGCTGGCCAGGCTCACAGCTCCGGCAGAGCCGCCTACGACAGCTCCTACGCAGGGGCAAAGCTGGGCGCAGGCAGAACCATCGCCCTCGTGCACGCGGCGTTTGCCGCACCCAGGCACTGCTCGGCTCCAAACAGGGGAAAAGCTACAACCAACTAAAGCAGACAGGCATGCACCTTCACAGGAGACATTTAAAAAGTATCTCCAAGCTTGCTTGTCCTTCCTCTTTGTTATTCCGCGTTTAAAAATAAACAGGATTTGGTGAGATGGCCAAAAACTGCCTTTAACGAGGGTTTGGGGTTGATCTGGGAAGTACGCTGCCCCGACTCGCCCGAAAGCAAACCTGACATCCACCCTTTCCCAAAGAGCAACGTTTTTCACCTACCTGCAAGCCCCTGAGGGGAGCCGACCGGTGTAGAGGGGTTTGATGAGAAGTTATTGCTAGAGTGATCAGGGGAATAAATCTGGAGGGAGAGAAGCAGGGCGCGGTCAGCAGCGCCCAGCCCTGCGAGGGCTCTCCCCCTCCCCACCAGCAACGCCAAGCCCACGTGTAGCAATGGGACCACCCGATGGCACCTCCCTCCCCCTACCCACACCAGCTCCCAGCACGATGGCTCAGCCTGCTAGTCCCCTGCTAACCCCAGGGTCTCTCTCTGGTCCCCACTGCCACCACCCCTGCAGCTGCAGCATCAATTCTTCACGTCCCACCTCGGAAGGAAGCGAGCACCCCCGTAAACTATTGCGGGGTGCAGAGCTGAGCACCCCTCCGCCACCACGCAGAAGCAAAGGTCCCTGCGCTGAAGGGGACAGAGGCAACCCCAAGGTCTGACAGCCCCCTGGGACCAGTGCCCTCCAGTTTGAACCAGCACACGCAGGGCCAGGACTACTGGGACCTGCAAGTCCTGCTATGAGGACCATGTAGGGTCGTCTTGCCAGAGCAGCGCCAGGCTGGGCAGCGGCAGAGCCAGCTCACGGGCATGGGTCTGCAGGGTCACCATAACATCTGGTGCCCCGGTTTCCCCACCTGCCTAAAGGTGCTTTTGCACAGCTCCAGGACTCAGGATGGCAGCACACAGAGGAGGGAAAACCCTCCCCTCAGAGGCTGCCGTGTTTTTGGGGTGCATTCACCCAAACTCCTCAATGTTTCCAGCTTCCCTGCTGCCTAGAGGGTCCCTCTTAGAGAGGGGACGTCCAACACTGCGACAGGACAGGGACCGGGTCAAGGATCTGCAGAAACTCTTACTGAAGCTAGTGCCTTCCCGAGTGCGTCTCCCGAGCTCCCAGCCGTGGTTCCTCTGTTTCCTGCCAAGAGAGGACACAGACATCACTGCCAGGGCGCCAGAAACCCAGCAGAACGAGGCACCTCTACAAGACCTTCTCTGGGGTCACCCAGAAATTCCTCACTCTTACTGCTTTGCTTGAAAATTAAATGGATGCCCAACTCAGAGCACCCCAGAGAAGGGCACATGCGCCCTGGCAGCTTTTGCAGGGCTGCAGGAAGAAAATTAAATGGATGCCCAACTCAGAGCACCCCAGAGAAGGAGGGCACATGCACCCTGGCAGCTTTTGCAGGGCTGCAGGAACGTCTTTTTAAGACCCTAGATCGAAGGTGTCATGCCATGAACAGCGATGACATGTCCCTGCTGCAGCACAGCACATTTCCACGGGGCATCTTAAACCCCCAGACTTGCTTCCCCTCCTCTAAACAAGGGTTTTTCTATGAATCAAGGTCAGGATCCTCATTTCCTGGGGAACACGAGCTCATTTCAGTAACAGGTTTTGTAACAGGTTCAG
>NW_010126447.1:2102-4784 GCF_000699245.1 Pterocles gutturalis
AGATGAAAGCACTCGGGGGTTTAACACGCTATCCAAATGCAGCGCAAACATTTCTCTTCCAGATTTAGCTGAACAGCTTCACACATACCCCCGCCTTCCCTCAACGCAGGTGCAAATCCTTCCCGCAACTCTTTGAAGCCACGGTACCTCCAGGAGGCAATGGCACAGATCCTGGGCTCCTCCCAGATCCACCAGGCGAGGTCTAAACCCCCAAGCCAGCACCTCATCCCCCTGCTACACGTATCCAGCAACAATCACCTCCCTGTGCCTCTTCCTCACGCAGTAACTCCATGCGCGGGTGACACACAAGGGATAAAAAATGTCCGGGTATGCTGGACGCAGATCTCACAGCCTTGGCCATCAAAAGTTTGCACAAGATTTGATTTTCCACTTAAGCCTCTGCACGGACCACCGTGCGCCCAGGGGCTGTACGTACCCATCATGGTGTCGGTCCCGCTGATCGGGGGCGTGTGACTGGAGACACCGTACGGCGTGGAGGCAGAGGAGAAGCCAGACACCGAGGGGAGTCCGCCGTTAACCTCTCCTGAATGAAGCTGGTAGTTCTGGCAGAGAGGGGGAGAGGGGTGAGAGGTGCCCTCGAAAGGCTGCCGGGCTTCGGTGGCCAGACCGGGACCCCAGTCCCCCCTGTTGGCAGCTGTCCCAAGCCAACAGCTATAGGACGAGGTGACAACTGGCCGAGCGGACCCCCCGCCCGCCTGCGGGGCAGCGCAGGGACACGTTACCATGCGTTCGTGCTGGTGTAAACTGTTGAAGGCGGCGGACTGCGGGAGCGGAGAGGAGGAGCTGCCCAGCATGGCACCGTAACTCGACTGGCTCATGGCACCCGGGGAGCTCCACAGGTCTGGCGAGTTATGGAGCCCGTCTGGAAGGAAAACCAGAGCTGAGAGGGGCAGAGACACTGGCATGTGTCCCACAGCCCGCAGCGGGACAAGTCACCCCAGGCTGAGGGGCTGTGTCCGTCCCCATCACGTTCTGCCTACGCCAAGCATCAACCGCTGAGCAAATCGGAGCCATTTCGGGGCGGCTTCGCATCTCACGTGCTCCTGCCCAAGTTCCCTCCATCCCACGTGCCGTGCAGTTCCTCCCCATCATCCCTAATGGGCCAGGCAGCTCCAGCTGGTTTGCAGGACGCGGGGTTTTTCATAACTCACCTGCCATATAAAAGGCTCCGGGATACACAGTGCTGGGAGGTTTCGAGGGAGTATATCCAGCTGGATCCCTGCTGTAATCATCACCTGAGTTGGATGGATACACCTGGGGGCAAGAAAGGGGTTGAAGAGAAGTGCTTGGCCCCACATCCTCCCCATGGGTCACCTCACCCTGCACGGCTTCGCTTTTATTCATCGCAGCGGACGAGAGTCGGTCCCACAGCCCAACTTGGGGGACAGGAGCAGCTCAGCTGAAGTCACGGCGGCGGTACCGACCGGCAGGGCTGGTGAGCGGCGCAGGGGACAGGGCTGTCACACAAACACCTTCTGCCACCTTTCCCGTAACAGCGCGGATCCCCGCAGCCCCCTCCTGCAGAAAACGCCGGCACCGGCAGAAGTTTCAACCCTCTGCTCTAGTTCCGTTTTCTGCGGTTTGAACTTTTTCTGGGTAACCACGAAAGCAATCATTTCTGGGTGCTAACCCCGCACCCCAGGGCGCGGGCTGGGTGGGGGTGACGGGGACGGCCAGGCTTGGGGACATGCTCACCCCCGCACCAACCCTGCCGTACGCCGGGGGCAAAGCACGGCGTCGGGATCTCCTGAGCACAGCCCCTGCTCCTACCCTGCGTGGAAATCAGCCCAGCCTGTGCCAGGGGAAACCGAGGCACGAGGGACGCGGAAAGCAGAGTGCTGAGCAGTGCCTCCAAAGGGATGTCACACGGGAAGGGATGGCTCTCGGACAGCTTTTGGCCAGATTTCTGCAGCACCGTTCAGCTACGGAATTTAACAGTACGTTAAACAAAAGAAAAGGCGCTTTTTCTTTTTCCTAAATTAACCAAACCCAATTAGAAAGCCCTTACCGAAAATCACCTTGTGCCAGTGCAAAAACTTACTATTTTTTTTTAAAGTGTAAATTCAACACGCAAAGAAACTGAAATGCCACTCAAAATTACGTGAGAACTTTTCTTACAGCTTATTTTCATCCCTATTGATTCATTCTGAAACCACTAATGTTTTTTTTTTTAAATACACACGAAAGCAGAGGCGGATGCAGGGGCTGGCTGGGCTCAGCCAGCTCTGCCTGGAAGACCCAGCTCTCTTTGGAAAGGAAACCTGCCCCGAGTTTCTCTTTCCTCACACCCAGCCAGCTCCCTCCGACGGTCCTCACTCAGCAAGAAGGGGCAAAACTGTTCTTTATCCACCCAGAACACTAAAAATTTTTTTTTTTTTTTTTTTTTTTTTTTGTGGAGGGTAATAGAAAATAGGGGTCTTTGTGTTAAAAAAAGAAAAAAAAGCTGAAAGCAACATGCAGGCATTGATGCTCCAGCTTGAGGCTGGGGAGCTTGTAAAATAAATTAAAAAAAAAAAAAGAATTAAAATCAAATAAAGAGAGGGGGAAGAGAAAAAACTGACAGACACTGGCAGCTGCCCTTCGTCCCTCACCCAAAAAAAAGAAAAAATCACAGCGCATCGCCTTTGTGCGGTGTCGCAGGACGGCGCCGGGCGAAGCGGC
>NW_010126448.1:0-231 GCF_000699245.1 Pterocles gutturalis
CGGTGCATGCAATTCAAGTGTGCATGCATGTTCATACACGTGTGTTTGTGTGCATGCATGTGCATGTATGTTCATGTGTGCATGCATGCTTGTGTGTACACGTTTATGTGCACACGTGTTTGTGTGCGTGCGTGTCCGTGTGCCTGCATCGCACACACAGAGGCACAGACAGGACTCATTTCCCCGAGGCAGGGATTTTTGTCCATCCTGCACACAACCCTGGCACAGCCG
>NW_010126449.1:0-1456 GCF_000699245.1 Pterocles gutturalis
ATTCTTACATGACGTAGCAAGAAGTGTTTATCAGCACCTTCACACAAGCATGAACACACAGCATGAACAAGACCTAAGAAGTACAACCAACATTCAAATATGCTTGTTAAGTTTGCACTGCAAAATTCATACCTAGCTCTAATGGCATCCAAAGAAGAAAGAGCTTTCTCCAAATATTTCTTCAGCTGTTCTTCAGAGCTCGCTGTTCTCATTTTATCCAAAAATACATCCAGATTAGCTTCTATCACCTAAGGCCACATAAAAAAGAACCCAGTACAAATGATCTAGTAATTACTAAAATGCTTCATAACTATTCAGGATTCAAATAATTTAATGATATACATATATTCTACACCAAGAAGGGAAGCTACCTTACCAAAGCTCATCAACTATGAAGATCTTTCTTAGATAATGACTAACATCTCTGACATTGCCACCCCAAGTTGCATGTTATACCCATGAGAATTTGACACACAAAGAAGACTCTATACCTGCACAAGATCTCAGAAACTTGCAGCCACTTAATACATAAAATATAATCTTTATCACCATTGCCCTATCAAGAATAAGATACGACTACACATTAAGTATGAATCAAGCAGTTGGCAAAAAAATGTACCTGACAGAATAAAACTATCCTGTAGAAATTCCAGTATAAATGTGAAAGATTACATATTAAATTTTATACTAGATACTATGAATTCCAGAGGGTTCCCTACATTGAGAAGTCATTTCTTTACACCATACCTCATCCTTCTGTTTATACCTGCATTAACTTATCCTGTTTCCATCCGTATTTGTATAATCTCTTCTCAAGTTCACCTTCCCGCTGGGACAGATTGAGTCGATGGACATCCCAGAGATCCATGGCCTCCTCAAAATAGCTGTGCAAGTCTCTACACTTCTGCTCGTTCTGTTTAGACAGCTCCTCAAAGTCTCTCTAAAGAAACACAGGCGAGTGAAACAGTTATTATTAAACTGTCTGCTGGAAAGTGAAATAAATGAGTAAGGGGACATATGACATGATAAAAGGCTGTCTGGAAGTACACTATCAGTTTTCAACATGGTCTCTTCTATTTGGAGAGGAAAAAATAGCCAACTACAGAAGAATGCAGACTTTTGTTCTAGAATCTGAGATATCAAAAATTCTGTTTATTCTTCTGGCACCATAAAGCACAAAACCATCAAGTTCTGCATATACCCTGAAGTATCTGGCCATCTATCGTTATAGGAACAACTGCCCAGGCATTTTCATGTACAGAATCATAAAAGATAGGATTGAAAGAAATATGGGAGATCATTTAAATCTATTCCTCTGCCTCCAGACAGGATGGGCTATACCTAATTCATCCCTCACATCCTGTTATAAAACAAAAAATTATGAACTCTTCTCCTTGAATAACACCAATTTTTTTTTTTTATTTGTGGGGCAGGTGTTCAGTCACACTACGGACCT
>NW_010126450.1:0-499 GCF_000699245.1 Pterocles gutturalis
GCAGCATGTTTAAAATTCTGTCATGAGTACGAGTATCATTTTTGGTTGGAATAAGATGGTAATTCCAGTGTTCCATAGCTGATTTGAAGGAGAGAATGGGATAAGTATGGACACTGTCTTATGCATGCTCAAATTTTTGCCTGCCAGGAAGAGTGTTGTTTCTTTCTTGGTGTTTAAATATACGATGGATTTCTTGATGAACAAAAGGAAGAGTAATACAATGCATTTTTAGTCTAGTTTAGCACATGACATCCAGTTTTCTCCAATCACCTTCATACTGAATAATTAAACACACATTCGTATGCATGTTGTCTGATTTGTAAAGATTGCCACTGGATTGCCTAATCCTTTTTATGCATGAAAATTCAGCTTTGTACTTCTTTCTTCCATAAACCAGTGGATTGATACCGCAAGTCTATTGACTGACAAAGCCATATTACGTGACAATACATGCTTTGGGAAGTGATCCAAAAACTCCAAGAAATTTCAAATTTCAATT
>NW_010126451.1:0-791 GCF_000699245.1 Pterocles gutturalis
GCACAGCACGGGGGACCCCTCACCATCAGCTCCCACCCCCCCAAATGCCTTCCCTGTGGGTGGGGGGCAGCCACACCCTCCCCCAGTCCCAGACTGGTGTGACTGGTGAGGGCGCTGGGGCGGGGGTCCCACATGGCACTGCCAGCCCGGCTGCTGCCCTGTGCCATGCTGTGCATACTGTGCCGAGCAGTGCCGTGCTGTGCCAAGCTGTGCCGAGCTGTGCTGAGCCAAACTGTGCCATGCTGTGCTGTGCTGTGCCAATCCGTGCTATGCCATACTGTGCCAAGCTGTGCTGAGCTGTGCCATGCTGTGCTGTGCCGTGATGAGCCATGCCGAGCCCTCCTGTGCCATGTTGTGCCATTCCGTGCTGAGCCATGCTGTGCTGAGCCACGCCATACCATGCCATGGTGAGCTGTGCCATGCCATGCTGTGCCATGCCGTGCTGTGCCGTGCTGTGCCATACCAAGCCATGCTGTGCCATGCTGTGCTGTGCCATGCCATGCTGTGCTGTGCCATGCTGTGCTGAGCCATGCCATGGTGTGCAGTGCTATGCTGTGCCAAGCCATGCCATGCTCTGATGTGCCATGCCATGCTGAGCCATGCAGTGCCATTCTGTGCTGAGCTGTGCCATGCCATGCCACGCTGTTCTGTGCCGTTCCACGCCCTGATGTGCCATTCCGTGCTGAGCCATGCCATGCCGTTCCGTGCCATGCCGTGCCAGCGCCGCCCTGCCGCCCGCGTCTGCAGGCACGACGTGGATGCAGGAGATCCTGACGCTGCTGCTCAGCCGG
>NW_010126452.1:0-1493 GCF_000699245.1 Pterocles gutturalis
CCCTCTGGATGGCATCCCTTCCCTCAAGATTACCAGCTGCTTCTCTCAGCTTGGAGTTATCTGCAAACTTGCTGAGGGTGCACTCAATCCCACTGCCTATCTTCTTAATGAAGATATAAAATACGACAGGTCCCAGCACAAACAGCTCCAATTTACACCTTCAGCAGCACGGGCAACTTTTCCCTGCTACTCTTGCTCATGCCTGCTGACCATGGCCCCTAGACTGGGTGGTGGAGGGGAGGGGAAGGGGGAGTGGCCCATCCCAAAGGATGTTCCCTGCTTTACCACTCCTGCCATTCTGCAAAGCAAATCATCTTCCAGAGCCTCACACCCACCCCCTGCCACCCCAGGGAGCCTCAAACCATAGCAAAGGAATACTGCAGGGTGTCCCAACCTCCCATTCTTCTGTGAAGAGTGTTCTTATGCCCTCACACCCTTCCACCCCAAACAAACACCCTTCTCCTTTAGCATCTTGGGGTATGTCCACAGAGGGAAGGACCACATGGAGACAAGGCTTGCATGCAGCAGAACTTTAATGAGTCAAAAGAGGGAAACAAAGTCACTCCAAGTGGAGGACAGCAGAGCAGGGAGCCCCAGAGATAGCCGAGACTCTGCAGTCCCTGATAGTGGAGAAGTTCCAGCATGATGTCCATTTGCCTGACCAATAGAGGGAGAGCAGACAGATGGTCCCCTACAGGCTGGCCTTGCTGGGATCTTCTTGCCAACAGGAACCAAAGCACACAAAGAAAAGGGAAAGAAATTCAAAGCCATTCAGCTACCCTGAAAAACACATCCAAAACATCAATCTTCTGCACACCACCATGTTCTGAGTTTCTCGAGGTGTCTTCTTGGGGGCTTTCTCAGAATCTTTATCCACGGAGGTACCTTATGCCACCAAAGCGGCTGGAAATGCCCGAGAGGTCACAGCAGTCGGAGTTGATGGGCACTCCTTCACAGCTGAGGATCCTGCCAACAGCGGCAGAGGTGGAGGAGCCCACAACAGTGTTCTGAGGGAATGACCTGAGGATGGGCCCGGGCAGGGTCACCACCACATCAGGGGGCTCGATGACGACTCTGGAGTCCTGGCACTGCCTGACACAGGGCTCATTGCAGCTGTTGGCCAGCGGGGTCGGGCCACAGGGCCGGTAGCACCGGTCGTAGCAGGACATGTCTTGAGGGTGGAGGTGAACCTGGAAGAGAGGGCAGGGAGGAAGCAGAGCACAAGGGAGAGTGAAGAGCAGCCTGGTTTCCCTGACTGAGCGGGGAAGATGGAAGCATGGCCAGGAGCCACCATGGCTTCATTGTCCTACAAAGAGCAGCCTGGCCCAAGGAGGCTCTGTCTGAATCCCTAAACCAAAACCCTCTCAGCCATGTCCCAGACTCTCTCTGTCCAGACCTCTTCCCTAATTCCCTCTGTCATGGCAAAATAATCCAAGCCCCAGCACAGGACAAAGCCAACAACAACTGAGACATCCATCAAGGAGAGATCTCAC
>NW_010126453.1:0-453 GCF_000699245.1 Pterocles gutturalis
GTGAGGTCACTATCAGTGTCACCCATGAGACGCATCAGTGGCAGTAAGAGGCTCTGAGGTCAACAGCAGTGACAGCCATGAGCACACAGCGGTGTCACTACCATGCTGTGAGGTCACCATCATTTTCACCCATGAGCATACAGTGGTGTCACTACCAGGCTGTGAGGTCACCATCACTGTCACCCATGAGCATACAGCGATGCCAGTACCAGCCTGTCAGGTGACCATCAGTGTCACCCATGAGCACACAGCGGTGTCACTACCAGGCTGTGAGGCCACCATAAATGTCAACCATGAGCACCCAGCGGTGTCAGGACGTGGCTGTGAGGTCACTGTCAGTGTCACCCATGAAGACACAGTGGTCTTAGTAGGAGGCTGTGAGGCCAGCATTGAGCACAGTGTTGTGGCAGTAGGAGGCTGGAACGTCACCATTAGTGTCACCGATGAGCACAC
>NW_010126454.1:0-32507 GCF_000699245.1 Pterocles gutturalis
CACCCAAACCATCCTGGGATTCTGTGAAATCTGCTTCAGGCTTTAATAGGGTCTGGAAGGGGCTGGTTATTTTATTCCCCACCTCAAATTGCTCCCTTTTGGCTGTATTTGGCCAGAATAGTGCCAAAAGCTCTGCAGACCATGTCTCATGGAGGGGCTGAAGAATGTGCTGCTCTTCAGCTAATAGGGCATCTTCAAGGCCTACATAAAGTATGTATGTTGCAAGGTTGGATGTCCTAATGTGGAAAAAAGAAAATTTTTTTTGGTATGTTTTTTCCTTGGCCAAATGTTAGATAAGTGGCTTATAGATGATCTTTTAAATGTCGATATCCAGTAGGGTAAGAGAGGCATACCTGAGAGTCTCAAGGTTTCCTCCTCTGCTGTTGGTACACCTACAGTTCCACGTGAAAGAGCAAGCAGGAGGAGAACAAGTCCATATGCAGCGTTGTCAGTGTCTGTGGTGTCCCGAAAGCAGCCTGGGTTTTGGGAATGAGGGGCATGAAGGTCTGTGTACCCCATCCTCCTGGCTACGGGTGGTAGCTCTTTCCAGAGCAGAAGGTGCTACAAACCAGGGAGGGATTTTATGCAGTCCTGGGGCTTAATAACTTAAACTTGTAGTTTAGCAGTTCTCATACTCTATTTTTTTATTAACTTCAGAAAAGAGTTAATATTACCTAATTTAATGGTCTAAGAGTTGGGCACCTGTTCAGAACTCCCAGAAGCAGGAGGTGCTGGAGGGTGAATCAGCCCATCTGCCTCCCATCTATCTCGGACGGGAAGGGTCCCTCCCCATTTCCCTACCAGCTGCACAGGGAACACAGGACTGGTTGTGACCTTTGATTTTGAGGTGGCTGAGGTCAGGCAAATCCACCCCAAACAGAAAACACTGTCTGCTGTCCTCCAGATCTTTGCAGGAAACGAAATCATATGTCCTAATGGCATCAACCAAGGAAAAAATTCCCAGATATCATTAATGCTGGACTTGCCACACGAATGGACAGGATTTTTTTTCCTTGTTCAGGAGAGGAAATAATCATGATCTTTCTCAGACATAACCCAAACTTTAACAGTGTGAGGTGGGGAGACGCCATGGGAAGTGCTTAGCTCTTGGGCAACAATCGGAAAAATCTGAGCCACTGGGTTTTTCTAGTTTTTTCTATTTTTTTTTTTTGCTTGTTCTGCTTTTGATCCCGGTTACGCAGTTTCCAGTTTATTGCAGATCGGGGAGGTGTCTGTGTTCTGTACCTGCGCTGTGCTCCAGACCCCACACGCTGCCTGCCTGTCTCTGGGCTCCGGGATGACAGCGGCACGTTGGTTCTGCTTTGCAATTTCCGCAAAGTATGTCAAACCAGAGTCTTGGGCATGTTCACAGGAGGGCCCCGGGTGTATTGTATTAAAGGCCACCTGGGGCCAGGACAGACTTCTTAACAATATTTGCCATTGCTGCTTTTTCATGGGTTAGACGTAGGGTTTTTTTTCTGTCTCTCTTTTTTTTTTTTTTTTTAAATAGAATTCATAGTTTTCAGCTGGCATAAACACATAATAATAATTTGTCTCTTCATAGTTCTGGTCAGAGCTGCTGAAATTTGCCTGGCTGGTATTTTGTGCCTGTCCCCAGGAGAAGGGTTGCTCTAGCAGAGTCTCTGATGTCTTTTTGCCTTGCTCTGAAGTCAGATCAGGGGAATAACCCCTGTGTAACTTGGGCTCATGAATCCAAAACACGGTGTGGGTCAAGGAGCCCGTCCTAATGTTTGACAGGTCAGGGCTAAGCTCATGTTGTGGACTTGGGCCGCTGGAAAGTGGAGATATACGTCTGGGTTTCCATTGGAAGAACTGAGGATTTTCCTCCCCGTGAAGAATGTGTGGCTCTGCGCGGTTCGTGCCAGGCGGCAGGATGCTCGGCCAGTGTCCTGCCGCTCCAAAACTGCTGAACTCACGGCTCTCGAGCAGCACTGCCACCCTGCCTGCCGTGACTGCTGAAATTCAATCCCTTCCCTTTGATTTCAGAAACACTTTGAAATTTTCCTCTCTTTGAGGGAGATGCTGAGGTGTCTTGCAGAGGAAAGAGGAGGGGGAGGATTATGGATTTGTCTGGAAAATGCTTTTGCTTTTGGCTTATTTTTCTTCCTGACTTAATAAATATCTTACTAGTGTTGCTAGCTGGGGATTGCAGAGCAGAAGATTAAATAAAACCCCAGAAAAAACCACGCATATTCTCCTAATAATTTTATTATGCCACAACAACGTACAGAATACCTACATTGTGCATGCGGGATGTATCCTCAAATAGCCGTTAAAATTGATCCTGCATCGTAACTACGCCATCACTTTTTCTTCTTGTTTAAAGATATTTTGTGCTGTACTTTGTGAGCATCTTGGGAGGCAGAGCATAAAGCGACGACTTTCCAGATGCTGTGTGGGATGCAGACACTGCTGTCTGTTGGGCTGTTGATGTTCTACCACCAGGGTCTCACCACCACCTTCCTGCTCAGGTTGTGCAGCACGTGGCTCACCCTGACTGGAGTTTCCCTCCTGGGAGTCTCCGGTGCCTTTGCCACTCACTTTTTGCGCTCGTCAGCAGTTGTCACCTGCCTGTTGCTCCCATTTCTATCCCCGTGGAGAGGACCATACCCTAGGGAGCTCTTGGCTCTCCTCTGAAGTGTTTTAACATTTGTTCAAGGTACAGTAACCAGTGTGAACAGGGAACAGCCCAAAGGAATAGTAGGCTAAATTTCCACGTAATAGAACTCAATTTTTTTTTTTTTTTTTTTTACAGTCAGCAAAGTTAAATCACGACTAAATTGGGATTGGTATTTTATGTTTGTGAGACTCACTGGTTTTTCTTTGAAGACTGTGTTTTAGAAATCCTGAGCGCTCAGGATGGGAGACACCTTCATAGTCACTTCTTTAAAATTCTGCTTGTTCATTTCTCATTAAACCTCCACATCCATGTAATGGGTGCATACAGCCGGTCTCACAACTTCATCAGATGTCCTCAGTCATACAGTTCATTACATTTAATACACTTCTGTGGGAAGGCAGGAGATGTAAACTCCAGTGGAGTGTTCAACAGCTAAATTAGGTGTAACCATATATTTTTCCTGTCTCTTGATATTTCCAGGTTCCCTGACAGGCAGTTCTCATTTTTTGTCTAAGCAGAACCTAAATAGGTTTTTTTTTTTTTGTTTTTTTTTTTTGTTTGTTTTTTTGTTTTTTTAATGCACAGTTAATTTTCTGCATCTGTAAACTGAATGGACCAAGTTCGACCACGAGATTAATTTTATCCTCCACCAAGAAATCTGCTGCTCTTTACCCATTTTCCAAACACACACATGTTGCTGATTCATAGATGAAAATATTTGTTGTTAAATAACTGATTATTTTCAGGAGCTTTTGACTTTCATCTGTGTAGGTGGTCCAGAAATTCCTTCTCGTCAGCAGATAGGCAGTAACTTCGCAGACGTTCTTTACTGTGTGTGCCACAGAAACGCAAGAGCTTCGTGTTAGGTTCAGCGACACATCTCCCACTCTTGTGGACGATCTGGCGCACACATGCTCTTGAAGGACAGATCTGAGTCTTCCTGGAGCTGCCATGGCAAGAGGAGCCCTTCCTTCCTCCAACCCCATGAGAAGAGCTGCCGAGCGAGAGGCGGTTCTGGGCAGGTCCTTCAAGCACCGATGAACAGGAGCAGATTTGTGGAGAGTCAGGCTTCAGCGAATTCCACAGCAGAAGTGTCTCATGGGATGTGTACAATGAATGCAATGAATTCCATAATTAGTGGTATTGCTTCAGGCTCTCGGCAGCCTCAGACAGATCTCCCAGTACATCGGTTTGCGCTGGAGGTTTGCGCACAGCATCGCGGGGCTGGCTTTGCCTGTGTTGTATCAGCAGAGCTCTGGGGATCTGTCTCAGGGTCCCTCTCTCTTGTGTCTGTGTGCTTGGTCACCTCTGCCTTTCCCCACCAGCTGTATTTCTTCTCAGCTGGCAAACTTCTCTCTTCCTGGGAACGCGTCATCATGGGAGCTATCCTGCCCAGAATCTCTGGTGCTTTGATAACATGAGTGTTAATTAATCCTACAAACACTGTCATTAGTGCTTTGTGTGGCTGTTCCAGTCTGTCTCCAGCAATAACCAGAGATACTGCTCAGTGTTCCCCCCACTTTTTCCTCCTATCCCTTAATCTCATCACCGAGGGTTGCGTTGGGTTATGACTGACCTGAGCAGCGTTTCCTCAGACAGGAATTTTCAATGGACCCTGTGCCTTGAGTCTTCCTCTCCTTTTTTTCCTGTGATCCTCACAATACATCGGAGAAGCTCTGAAGGGCTCAGAGGTGTGTTTTGGGATGGGAGAGCACAGATGGCCTCCCCGGTGCACAGCTCCCAAGGCCTGTTGGGTGTCGTTGCTGCCCATCTGCTCCCCTTTGGCGAGGACAACGTTGCCCTTTGTTCTTTTCTAAATAGCGCTTCTTGACGGATGCCAAAAGCCCACCCTGTCCATCCAGCTTCTCTAGGACTGACATCTCCAACCCCAACGTGGGATTTGCCCCTCCTGGTCTGCCTCGAGGTGTTTCCAAGAGCCCCATTCCTGCAGTGGCATCGCCACCAACGATCAGGCTGCTGCCCAGTGCAGAGCCCACCTGCCTGCACAGTGGAACACCAACGGACCCCCTCTCCAAAATGTTTAACGGTGTTGATTTTACTCCTTTCTCATCTTTATGGTGCATTGTGCAAGTTGCTCCGCAGCTGCATTGCCACAGCGCTGTGCCCCATAAACATGTCTTCTGCCTTCTGGGAGTCTCCAATCCCTCGGGGGGCTGGACAAGGTCCTCGGATGCACCCTTTGATATTCCCTGTTTAGCTTATGGAAATGAGCCCTCTTGAAATGGACTGGTGCTTTCTCTTGCCATGTTTCCCAGCTGTCTTTCTGGATGATTTTTATTTCCCGTTGCCCCTGGGGCTGTTCAAAGCCTTCTTTGGAGCCTGCAATCCCCGCCTGTGTCTCTGAGCAGGGACAGCCAGACCGTACCTGATGGGTCATTAGGATTTACTCTGAATTTTGATGCCTGGTGTGTGTTCTCCCATGCTGGCCTTGTGTGTAACCCAAGCCGGTGTGCTCTCGGCCAGCACTGTGGTTTTCTTTTTTTTTTTTTTTTTTTTTTTCTTTCTTTTCCTTTTTCCTTTGTTTGTGTTATGCCTGATTTGATATTCAGACCACACTCCGTTCTCTTTGGCTGCTCCTTCTGAATGAGAAAAAATTGTTTCAAGAATCTTGTGACTCTGGGTTTTTCAGGTAAATACATTGCTTTCCTCAATTTGGAAAGTGGGATTTGAACTTTAAAAATAAATAAAGAAGATCTCTGTTTGCAAAGTGGTGGCAACGTGAAGGCCTGGTAGTCACATGAATAGTTCAGCTGGTCTTTTAAAAATTATTTACTCAATAAAGACCAGTTCTGTGGGTTTTTGAACATGAAGCATTTTTATGGAAATAAATTTGAGTTTAAAGTGTTAAAACCATAACAAATTAAAATAGATAGAGCTAATGGATGGCGACTTCTAGGTATCAGAGGTAGCTCAACAGAAAATAATATTTTTCAAGTTAAGGATTCATACGTTTTTCCTGCTGTTGTGGGGTGGATTGTCCTTGCTAAAACTCAGATTAACCCTGTGTTGGGATGCAGATTCCCACTTGTGTCTGACGGCATCACCTCATCCATGTCCCTGGAATGGACTCTGACATCTCATCGCAGCCTCTGTTTGGTTTTTAAAGATGGATTTGACAGAGAAATATTTTTCTCCAGCTTCCAAGATACCAAGTTTGTGATTAGTGATGAGCAAGACGCTGCTGTCTTTTGTCAGTTTTGTCTTAAGTAAAACCCACTTGGATTCTGTGCATCCATGCAGGGAGCGGAAAATGCAGGAAAATGCAGGTGCTGCCTTTGGGAACAGGAGATTTCTGTTTTCTCAGAGGATGGGCAGCATGAGATCCTAGATGTCTTCCTTTGGAAAACCTTCAGTTATTACCGACACAGTCACAATATTTTTCTTTAGTCTAGAAATAATATTTTGGTTTAACTGGTGTTTTAATTTCCGTGTGTCTCAGTGCATTGACTTTACATTAGCTGGCTTTGTGGTCTCATAAAAGTGAGGCAAGCAAAGTCAAGTGAGCTAACAGGACCCTTGTCTGGATATGTGTGCATCCGTGTGGTGGGATGGAGACGGCCAGGAAGGAGGTGGTGGATGAGAAGGTGGAAGGGCTGGCATTATCGCAGGCGTTTGGTTGCCGGTTGTGTTCTGTTGGCTGGCGAAAGCTCTGGCAACAGTTTGATATGTGCTTGGAAGCAACGAAGGAGAAGGGCAGGTGACACCCCTTGTCCTTGTGGGTTTGTGCAAATAATGTTTTGGACAACCTTTGGAGCAAAGCTTCCTCGTGCATTCATTTCCTTGTAATGCTCACAGTAGGAGGAGGAACAGGACACGAGGTGGAGAACGCTGCATCTGCCAGCTGCTGGGCTTCAACTTCTGTGTACAGCTGGCAGTGCACGGTCCCTCTCTGTTGTAGGATAAAATTGGTTACGGGAAAAGGGTGGTTCTGTGCAGAGCAAATGTCCTGTCTCGCTGTGTCGTACTACCTTGTAGTACAAGCTGATGCTTCTTTGCTCCTTCTGTCCTCAAAGTTGCCATCAATGTCCAACTCAGAGCAATGGTTTGCTTCCAGCCATGCATCAATCGGGTTGTTGCACGTGGTGCATTTATTCTCTAGCTGTACTGGGGAAAAAAACAAAGGTTAAAAATTATTTCTGATTCAGAAATTCAAAAGGGGCATTTCCTACACCTTAAAGAAGAAAACCCCAAAAGCCAAAACCACAAAAGAGAAGAGGGCAGCCTCCTCCCAAACCAGACTCACCCTACCTGTTCCAGGTGGCTGGCTGGGAATCCAGCCCTCTGCACCCCAACAGTGGCTGGGAATCCAGCCCTCTGCGCCCCAACGGTGGGTGGGAATCCATCCCTCTGCTCCCCAACAGTGGCTGGGAATCCAACCCTCTGCACCCCCACGGAGGGGGGGGAACGAGCCCCCCCCAGTGGCTGGGAATCCAACCCTCTGCGCCCCAACGGTGGGTGGGAATCCATCCCTCTGCACCCCAACAGTGGGTGGGAATCCATCCCTCTGCGCCCCAACAGTGGGTGGGAATCCAGCCCTCTGCACCGCAGCGGTGGCTGGGAATCCAGCCCTCTGCACGCAGCGGTGGCTGGGAGCAGGTGACACGCAGTGCTGCAAAGAAAAGCTCCCCAGCTGACTTCAGAGGCTGCTAATTAAAAGCTTAATAGGAAGCAAATAAAATGAAATAGCAAATCCAAAGGGATTTTCTTAGCAGAAAGCCTTGGGTGAAATTTCAAATGGATGGTCTTTACCCCCAAATTTTGTAGGAAAAAGGCTTTAGTGTATGTCCTGGTTTGAAGCTCACAGACAGAGCTGGATTTTCCATCGAGCATCATCCTAACAGGGCTGAAATTCCTTCCCCAGCACCTACTCCGTGAAAGGGGCCCAGCAGATCTTCCCAGACACTTAGTCCTGAGGTATGCGAGCAGAAGGGGGTTCCTGTTCAGTTTTTTTTTTTTTTTTTTTTTCCACTTCTCCTAAACCAGGCAAAACAGGCATCTGCATTTCATCCCGAATGTTGTCTGTTTGTTTGGAGAATTTGGTATGGCTGAAAGTCCAAGTTTTCTTTGGATCAGGCCTTTAGGATTTGGTCTGATTTATTTCCAGTGACACTACTGAAATGAAGCTTCCTATTTTTTTTTTCCATCTCTGACGACCCGCTAAGTTAAAATAAACTTTATGTTTTGATGTATTTCTTTATTTATTTTAGTTACCGCAGAGGTAAGAATGTGGAGTGAGAAACTTTGATTGAATTTCAAGCGTCGTCAGATCAGCTAGGAGAGGTGCCAGGTGGCTTTGGTGCCCTTGTTGCCCGGGATGTTTGACTTGTGTTTTTAGGCGGGTTTTCCACATTTGTCTGGGAGTCCTCAGCACAGTGAGTTTTATTACAGCTGTGTCTCCATTCGCTCTGCACAGGCAGGTTAGACAGAGCCATGGTGGTGGTGAAATAAGCCTTTGGCACCAAAGCAACTTAAAAAACCACGGATGGTCCGAGCATGGGTATGATTTTTGTATCAAGCACACTGTTAAAATGGGAAGGATCATGGTTATATGCTGTTGTGCAAATTTCATCTTGTCTTAAGTGTTACTCATTTCTTGCTGGGTTGTTGATGTATGTCTCAGCTGGGATGGACAGTGTTCCCGTGCGGTACGCAGACGTGAGGCATCCAGGACACTGGATTTAAGGAACTTGACCAAATTCATGCGCCGGAGTTAGTCCCTGTGCTGGGAATGTAACCCATCCTACACGCCCAGCCTTTGCTGTCGCAGTGCACGCGGTGAAACCAAACAATTGTGAGTCTAGAAGTTGCAGCAAACAAAGATGACCCATTTTGCCCCCCGGTTGCATTGATTTAGATATTAAAAAATAAAGCCCCCAGCTCTCGCCTACCCTGGAGCTGCAGTGCATCCGACATCCCAGCCCGGCCCGTGGCTGCTCTCTGGCCTGGGGATCCCCGGGGCTGCTTGCGGGCAGCGTGGGAGCAGGTTTTGGGGCACGCTGGCATAGCAGGTCCCCCTGGTGCAGCCGGCATCCCCGGGTGCTGGTGGCCGGAGCGTGCTGTGCTTTCAGTCTGGGGTGTGCGCAGGCGGAGGGGCTGGTCTCGCAGCGGCCTCGGGACAGCCCAGCGCGGACGTACCGCAGAGCTCGCAGGAAAGGCGTGGCTGTTGCAGAGTAAATTGCGATGAGTGTTGCCTTTGTCCTAAACACCAAGGTTTGCTGGTTTTGGCAGCTGGAGATGAAACTGGTTTGGAGCTGCAAGCAGCAGCGGGTGCGGTTCCTGAGCTCCTGCCTCTGCTGCTGGGGACTGGAAGCGTCGAGGTTTTGCTCCAGGCAAGAGCTTCTCCTCGTCCCTTGCTGCTGGTTGCTCCTGCCCACATATTACCTACCATGCGGAGCGTGCAGCAAGCTTGGAGGATGAGTGAGGAAGGATGATCCAAACCGATTTTGGGTTAAGTACTGAAATCTTTTGGACGTTTGGGAGCCAGCCTGTGGTCCTGGAGCAAGCAGAGGGCCTCTGATATTATTTTGGTTGAACTAAATTTTGAATAATGCTGGGCCAATATAAGGGGTGAGAGTTTTTTTTTAGGAGGATATACTGTGAATAATAATATTTTGACCTCATTTAACCTCTATGGATAAAAAAAAAATATTCATGTTAATGGATTTGTGCAGCAGCTAGGAGGGGAACAAGCAACTAGGCTTGGTGGAGAAATATACACAATGATTGCATAATGTAGATTGGAGGGGGGATAATGTGATTTGTCCAGTTTAGGAATTACAGCAATTTTGCAATGTGCAAAAGAGATTGGAAAGAGTTAATTGACTTACTCAAAGCCTCAAAATTCAGAGGGGAGCTTGGGGATGTGGCCCCTGGACTTTGTGCTTAAATTTCTGGAAAAGATACCCTTGGATGGTCACCAAGCTGGAGGATCTGCAAATCTCTACTTGTTCGTTACATTTGAAATTCAGTCCCACATAAAGGAGATAATGGGAAAAAGGAAATACATTCAGTCTAAATTTGTTTGGTTTTGCTTTTCTTGACGGCCGCCCTCTCTTCAGGAAAGTCCCTTTACAAACATCCATGAGTAACAGGAGTTGCAAACTGCAAGAAAACTGACCGACTGCTGCCACACTATTTCCAGCTGCACTTCATGTGTTTCCTTTCTTCAGCGTATTTCCCCAAGCAGAAGGCTGGCTGGGCTGCGCTAAGGACCCGTGAGGACAGCGCGTTTCACGTCCCCATGAGATGCTCTCAGAGGTACCATTATGCCTTCTTCTAGGGCCAACACATAGGGAAGCCTTTATGAGTTAGGATGGAGTTTTTACTCTGTTCAAGCTTTTCCTCATTTTTTATGGATCAGTAGCACTTTCAATGGGAGATTTCCCCCAAGCCTTTCCCTTCAAATCCAGGACATCCGACACAGCCACCCGTGAACATCTCTGCAGAGGCAGGAATGTGGATCTGTGCGAGACGAGGCTGGATAAACTCGGTGGTTCACCTGGATCTTCCCTGAGCCTGGGCTGACCCCGGCAGCTGGGAGAGGCAGGAACTGCCTGTGTAAGCTCATCACATTTTTTTTGTGATTCCTCTTTCCTAATTTTAAATGTTCGTGTGTCACCGAGCCCATGTGGTCCATGGAGATGAATGCTTGGGGGATCAGTCTGGATTCCCTCCACCCCATCTGTCCTTTTGAGGAGAGCAGAGCCCAGGGCGTTCACGGCAGCAGAGGGGGAGCGTGCTGGCAGGGGGATGCTGGAGGTAATTCCTGATGGCAATAGTATTTTTCCATTTGGAAATTGCCAAACCCTTTCCCTGGAGGAGCAGGTCTCTGACATGGAAACCCGCTGGCTGTTGGGGGCTCGCTTCCCTTCACTGCTGCAGTCAGTGTATCTCATGGATCTACAGACCACAAGATAAAAAAAAAAGTTCTAAAAGCATCATAGGACACATGCCAGCTCATACATATTTTGATTATTAGGTGCTGGATTACTCCTGTGACACTTTATGGGGAAAACAGGTTTTCATGGGGAGTTTGAAGAAAAAGTGGCGATTGTCTGACAGTATTTAACTTGCTTTAAAACTTCATATAGTAAGTTCTGTTTCTGTATGTGATTGTTTCTGTTTGTTGTCTTTCTGGTAGGAATTATTTTAATTATCACAAAAGATAGTGCAGCACCCGACAGGACAGGGTGGAGTCTGAAATTTCCCCTGGCTGTATGTATTTGAAGAGAGAAGCTGCTCCTCCAGTTTAAGAGAGAAATGTTCTCTCTGTGTATTCTTTCTGCGGGCAACTAATTGATTTCTGCAGGGTAATACTCGATGCACCTTGCTATGGTGATAAACACAGTTTGAATCTTTCTCAGAAACATGAATGTTTTACAGACACCTGGGTAATTTGTTCAAGTCCTCTCTCAAATAATTTATTGTTTTCTCCCAAGATCTGTTCCCAAAAGCTGGTTTTGGTTACAAACCAGTCTGATTTTGCTTTAAGGAAAGGCTTGAGAAGAAGGGTTTGTTCAAACTCCCATAGGGCTACGGCTTCCCTGGGAAGCACTGAATTAAAGATGACATGGGAGTAATTGTGGTCACTGGTTCATTTGTTGTGATCCTGTTTTGGGGACCCAGGTATGACAGATTTTTGGGGAAAGAGGGGGATGCTCTGACAAGGGGATTTGTATTCCAGAGATTTTTCTAGAGGATTGTACGTCTACAGGCTTGAAACCAGGCTCTGAGTTACAGCTGTCCTGCAATGTCTTGGGATGCTTGGAAGCAATCAGCTAGTTTAAGGTGATTAAAATGTCCAATTTTTTAAAAGTTGTTCTAGTCTGATCTCACGTTTCCCACTTCATGTCTAACACGCGCGTGCTGCTTGGGTTATTTATCCACAGCCCCAGGCAGGGCTCCAGCTCTGCCGAGCCTCCCGTGGTGTTTGGGAGGCTCGAGCTTTTCTGTGCCCGTCTCACGCTCCCTGCGTGGCACCAGCACCCGCCGCGGCTCCGGGAGCCCATCTGCCAGGCTCAGCTGGGCAGCGGGTCCGAGATCCTCCGTGACCTCCGCATAGGCTCTGGGGTTGGAGGGAGCAGCGATCGCTCAGCGCCAAGTGCAGATGTCCTCTTTGTGTTGTGTTGTGTGCATCCTCATGGCTTTGAAACACTTTTTGAATTTTTATTTTAAAAGGATCTCTGATCATGTACCGGGGGTGATGACCGATCCCTTGACGTGGGGCTGCGAGAGCAGAGCTGTGTCCCTGGTTTGCACTGGTGTGACATGGCACTGTGAACCCAGACCCATCCTAGACACGTCCTTTTGGAGACAGATTCACCATCTAATTCACTTTGAGAATCACTTTCTCTCCTGTTCCTACTGAAAGCAATAAAAATTTACTCTTTATAACTACTATTTATTACTTCTCTGCTCCTGCTTTATTACTACTCTACTCTTGCTGTTATAGGAGTAAGACCAGGGACACAGTTGATGAGGTAGAGTGCTGGAGCCTGGAATATTTATATGCAAACTAATTAATATCTGTTTTTCTCATTGGCATGTTATTTTGTTGAAAGCAGCCTTTGAAGAAGGAATGAGCCTTGCGCCCATTCGGAGCTGAGCTGAGCAGCTCCCACAGGAGATGCTGCCTGGGGAGAGCACCCCAGCCCCGCTGCTGGCTGCGGTCCCTTCCTCTCCGACCCCATCAGCGCTTGTGGCTGTCCTATGAGGGGTGCGAGGGGGTGATGGGGGACATCCCTGTCTCTTGACTTTGCCATTTGCTTCGGGCCCAGAAATTTTGTCTAACCCTGTTCTCAACCTGCTGGTGTCACCTGCCACACCAACCTCCTGTGGCTGGAGACTCACTCCTCGCGGTGCCAATAAATATTTTCTCTATCTTAAACCAATCTCCGACTGGTTTGGAGAGCTCTCTGGTTCTCACATGGCAGGTTTGCTGACTGCCAGCTCTGTGCTGGTCTTAACGGCTGCCTTAACGGAGCCAGCCTTGTGGCTTCAGGTGCCCGTGGATGTTTTTTCTAGAAATCACAGACCTCTTCTGCCTAAAGCATATACGCTTGGCAAATTTTGTGTTGTTTTCCTGAATTTCACCCTAAAACCCTCCTACGCTGCACTTCAGGTAATTATGTACTATTTTGGATCTCATTTTAATTCCTTTATTGGATCTAACTCTGAGCTGCTTTGTACTAATCGGTCTTAGTCAACAGATACATGGGTGGGAGAGAAGGGTTGCTCAGGTACGATGAGTGTAACAGCCCTGCCTGAGAGACTGCAGCCCTCCAGGCTTCAAACTAATATCGATGGAGAAGAGACATTTTCCTATGGTAAGAATAAACCCAGCAGCCACCTGAACCCTGCAGAGGCTGTCCCAGCTGCAGACTGACAGCTGTCACTTTTTCTGGGCGTCACTGGGAGCGCTCAGCATCAACGGCATCAGCTCGCCAGGTTGGAAAGTAGCAGCTTTTATGTTGTCCTGAATTTCCAAGCCCAAATTATAATTTAGGGGGAAGGAAGATCCATAGGAGTGCAGGACCATAAAGGAGGGATGGTGGTGCTTTGTGCCTTGATTAAAATAAACCGAAACATGACCACTTCTCACCTGGGACACTGTGCTGTAGTGGTGACACAAATGGGAACACAGAGTTGCAGACTGGTTGAGGCTGGAAGGGACTCTTGGAGGTCATCTGGTCCAACCCTGCTCAACCTAGGCCCGGTAGCCAAGGACCGTGTCCAGATGTTTTTTGAATATCTTCAAGGAGGGACGATCCACAACCTCCCTGAGCAACCTGTGCCAGTGCTCAGTCACCCTCACAGCCAAAAAGTGTCTCTGGTGTTTGGAGGGACCCTCCTGTGTTTCAGTTTGTGCCCATGGCCTCTGGTCCTGTCACTGGGCACCACTGGAAAGAGCCTGGATCCATCTTCTTTGCACCCTCTCTTCAGGTGTTTAGACAGGTTAATAAGATCTCCCTGAGCCTTCTCTTCCCCAGCCTGCACAGTCCCAGCCTCCCAGCCTCTCCTCACACACGGGGTGCTCCAGACCCTTAGTCATCTTTGTGGCTCTCTGTTGGACTCTCTCCGCTATGTCCATGTCTCTCGTACAGCGAGGAGCTCAGCACTGGGCCCAGTGCTCCAAGTGTGGCCTCACCAGCTCTGAGGAGAGGGGAAGGATCCCCTCCTTCGTCCTGCTGGCAGTACATTGTCTAACGCAGCCTGGGACATTATGCACAGGATCCCAGGAGGGTTTGGGTTGGAAGGGACCTTAAAGCCCATCCAGTGCCACCCCCTGCCATGGGCAGGGACACCTCCCACCAGCCCAGGTTGCCCAAAGCCTCATCCAGCCTGGCCTTGAACCCCTCCAGGGATGGGGGATGTTCAGCCTGGTGCCCACCGGCCCCCCAGGTCCCGTTCTGCCGAGCTGCTCTCCAGCTGAGCGGCCCCCACCATGTGTTGGTGCCTGCAGTTGTTCTTCCCTAGGACCCTTTTTTCAGGGATCCAAAACAAGGGTAAGCTCTGAGCATGGTGCAGGCTTTTTATTTTCAACTTCGCAATTATAAATCTTGAAAACTGGTGGTCTGAGGACTAAGGAGAACAGCGCCTTTGGAAGAGGTTCATTCCCCTGAATTCAGGCACAAGGGGAAGCTGCTGTCTCGGCTGGTCACCTTCATCCCATCGTTGCCATCCATGGGATGGTGGCACCTCTGGAGGACAATTTATGGCAACTAAACATCTCTGTTAGAGAAAAAATGTTCCTTGGGGTGTTGTGTCTCTCCACTGACTCAAGGCAGTGTAGATGCCTGGCCTGGACCAGGCCACTAGCTCCGGGTGGACAACAGTGAGCTGAAGCAAGTGCGTTCGGTGGGTGCAATGCCATAATAATTCTAGAAATGTAAGAACTTGTTTGAGCTTCTCATAGCTTTCTTTTGTGCTGCTTCATGCAACACTTTGTTTTCTGTTTTCTCATCTGGACAGGACTGTTGTATTTCAGCCACTTTCAAAGCTGCATGAACTGAGTTTTCAAATGGTGTTATATCTGTATATTTCAAAATTGAGTTTATGCTGAGTTTTCTTTTTTCTTGTAATAACATTGATAGGTGTACAAAATTCTGGCACGTTTCTTACTCTTCAAGGATCGTTGGTTTCTTGTGCTCCTCAAGCTCATTCAGGATTTCCTCAATAGTGGGTCAGCTCCATTGATTCGGGGCAGTGTAGGAATGTGGTTGCTTCAGATGTTCATGTTGTGCCCAGTTTTCCAAACTTTTAGAATTAGACATGCTGTCTTGTTGAGTTCATAAATTAATACAATGAAAATATTTTTTAAAATTAATTAACTAAATAAAAAATAAAACAAAAAGTAGAAGAATGAGGGAGGTATAGAACAGCTCTTTGCAGGTTGTTATGTCAGGTGTGGGATACAGAAAAGTGAGACTCTAATCCCAAGAGGTGCATAGGGGCGCCTTTTAAAAAACAATTTTGGAAGAAATCGAGGATGATGACTTGCAATGTATATCAGGGTGCAGTCTTTGCCCCCCAAAAGAGTAAATGACAGGGGGAAACACGGGCCTGAGGGACTGTGTTATCCCTGTGAGTCTAAATTCTCATCCCAAAATATCTTTTATAGGCACCAGAGAATCCCCTGGAGGATGTACGCTGGCTATTGCATTCACGGCCAATAGTATAAATAGAAAGGGAAAAACTAAATACACTATATTGACACAAGGGCATCTTTGTTGAGTGTTTTCTCCTCTGACTGGCAAACTGCCCACGTCGTGCCAATTTACAGTCGCACCGGCAGCGAGCAAGTCAAGCCTCCCTACAAGCAGCAGCAGCCCGGCCGGCGCTGGAGATGAAAAGGCCAGTGTAGTACCCGTGCCGGGCACTGTTGCCACTCATCAGTGTGGCACGGAGAGCAGCAGGCTCCCTGGCACGGTCTGGGGCACTCCGAGCCTGGGCTGGAGGAGTCCGTGCCTGGAGCTTGTCTCTCCGTTCGCTGAAGCTTGCTGGGAGCGCAAGGACCTGGGGAGGAAGGGGGAAGACAAATATTTGTGTGGAAATCTGAAGGTGATACAGGGGCTTGTGTGTGTCGGCTGATGCCTTTCTCCATGGAGGGCTTCAGTAAAATGAATGAAGTGATTTGATAATGAAATGTTGGGATGCTGGGTGTCGGTGTGGATGGCAGAGGCTGGACCTGGCCATAGCCTCACAAGCCCTTTCCCAGTCCTGTCGGTCAGGCATTTTCAGTGCAATTTCATTTCAGTGTTGTACGTCGTCTACGGTTGTGTTGCATCTTGTTTAATACAGAGTTTAGCAAATTAACCACCCAAACCTTTTCATGGAGGTTCTCCTACTAGAGGAACACCCAGAGAGTGTTTCTGCTGACTTCTTTTCTTTAAAACAGTGGCTTTCTATATTTTTTTTTTTATTTTAAGACACTCTCCCCTGCATTTGTTTTCCAATAGGGGTGTGGACGCTCTGTGAAGATCGTACCCCTTGACATGAACTTGCTCATCATCCCTCAGTGCTCCTTGAGCCACGGGTTGAAAGCTTTTAAAGGCAGGGCAAAATTCTACCAAAAAGCTAAAGCCATCTGAAGAAGCCCAAATGGCCACTTAGGGTTTTCTGGGAGGCTGTTGGGCTGCACATCACCCCAGCCCCTTTGAGCAGTTTTGTGCCTTTCCACTTCAGCAAGCGACAGATGGATTGAAGCAAATTTTTAGTTGCCTTTTTTTTTTTTTTGCGTGTTTTTCTGCTCCCAAAGAATGGTGTATTTTTGTGTGATGCATTTTGTGTAGATTTTGCCAGTGATGTGTGAATTGTATTCTACCTGTTTTGACTTTTAAAGCTGGCTTTGTCTGTGTTGATACTGTTACATTTTATTTATAGCACAAAGTACTTCACATGAGCTCAGACCTTGTCTGATGTCTAGAAGATAAAGATTGTTTCAGAAACAGTTCTCCCGCATTTTCACCCGTCCTTAGTTTTTCTCTCTGTGTTATCCCGCTGTGCATGATAGATGTGTTCGGGAACAAGCCGGCTCTTGTCTGCCTAACAGTTAAATCTGCTTTAAATTGTGACTTCATGGAAATGTCACATTGACATCTGTCAGATATTAGGATTCTTCACTAGATTTTGATTTGCCAGCTTCAGCTACAGTCAGCTTTCTTGAGATTTGCTCCCACCAGCTCCATGCACCCACTAAGGCACCAGGAGGTGACAAACTGCGTCGTGGATCGTCAGCACCGTTTTGTCCCTAATGCTCCGAGCTGCTGAGCACCTTCAAATCCTGGTGCCTGTGCTCTTTGGCTCCTGAGAGAATTGGGGGTGTGCAGCCTGGAGAAGAGAAGGCTCCGGGGAGACCTTCCAGCACCTTCCAGTGCTGAAAGGGGGCTACAGGAGAGATGGGGGGGCTCTGGATCAGGGGGTGCAGGGACAGGACGAGGGGGAACGGTTTGAAGCTGCAAGAGGGGAGATGGAGATGAGATGTGAGGAAGAAATGTTTTCCTGTGCACAAAGTGGTCTTCAGCGAAAGCAAACCAGTGATTGCACTGTGGTCGTGGATGGAGGGAGGTGGGGGAGTAGGTGGGTAATGACCTTGTGCTGCGGTACTTGTGATGCAATTTCACTTTTTCTAGGCAATCCTGAAATAGCTTTGATCCCTGTATTGCATCAAGACGTGCTAGATCATTAAGAATTAGCACAGAAAAAATCATTCTGACTTAACTCAATTCAAACTCTAACCAAGGCATAAAGCTAACTCAGCAAAACCAGGAAACCAGTTGGTATGTTTCATTTTAAAACCTGAAATGGTATATTTCATTTTAAAACAGCATGTAGCGGTAACTTCTGCCCTAAGTCAAGATTTCCAGAATGTGGTATTTTCAATTACAGAAGGACAAATCTCAGGCTGTTATAGCTGAGTACAAATCAGTTTCCTGATTGAGAAATACCATCTTCATGTTAAATTTTCAAATTTTCAGATTTTCTGACTTCTGGATTTTAAAAAAATCGTTGCATTTTAGAAAGGCAGCACATTTAGGCTGTGGGGATGTGCCTCTGATGTAACTTTCTCTGTTGCATTATCCAGGATGTATCAGATCGTGGTAAATTCCCTGCGCCACTGACAGGCAGTATACTTTCATTACGTTGCATTTAGCATAAAATCAGAGTAAATAAAATAAAATAAAGTGCTCCATTATTTATTTAGAAGGCAAGCATTTCAAACCTTCACAGTACATTCCTTCTTGGAACGATGACTGTACAATTTCGTGCTATAGGGAAATGGAAAGCAGACTGGATTAGGCAACATTGATGCTTATCTGTGAAATAGATACTCTGAGAGTCTGGAAATATTTCTTTCCACCTGTATGCTGGTTTCTTTGGTGTGACAAAAGCAATATAGCCTCAGAGCTTTTTGTTGGCTGAGTGGAAAGCACCATGTCTGTAGACTTTTGACGTATGCCAAAAATTAAACCAATGTATCAAGGCGATAGCGCTGCCAGCCCAACCTTTGGGAATGGGCTTTGATTTATCTCTATTTCTGCCCCTCCCGGCATTCATTGCTGCTCATCAGCAAATATTTAGGCATCTCTATTACTTGTTTTTCCAGGTAGCTTGAGGAGCAGCTTGATAAAGTGGTGATAAAATGCGAAGGTCCTGGCTTCTTCCAGATAAATGGTAAAACCCCCAAATGACTCCATGCAAACTTATCGCTGGCTGGTGTCTGACCTGGCCTTAGAATTCTGGTATTGGATTGTTCAGTCTCATGCAGTGGTTCCTCCAAGCCAGAGAGGATGGTGGTGAGCTTGGGCTGGGAGGAGGGAAGCTTACATGGCCCCATCTTTGCAAAGGTAAATAGTTGGAAGCTGGAAGAGCATTGAGATGAGATGTGAGGAAGAAATGTTTTCCTGTGCAGGGGGTGAGGCAGTGGCCCAGGGTGCCCAGAGAAGCTGTGGATGCCCCATCCCTGGAGGGGTTCAAGGCCAGGCTGGATGAGGCTTTGGGCAACCTGGGCTGGTGGGAGGTGTCCCTGCCCATGGCAGGGGGTGGCACTGGATGGGCTTTAAGGTCCCTTCCCATCCACACTATTCTGTGAGTCTATGAAATACAGCGGGACCGCTTCCTGCAGGCTGAAAGTTTCTCAGTGGAAGAAGAAAAAACCCCAGCCAAACCATGGAGGGAGGGGAAGCGGCAAGCAAAGAATAATGCATTTTTTTGGTACTACCCAAGTCATCTTCCTGCTTTGAACCTCTGTCTCCAGGGTACGCCGATCCGTTTCATGATGTAGCCGTTTCCCCGCTCAGCTCTGGGCTGTGCAGTACCTGCCAGACTGCTCCCGGGACCAATTCTGTATCCACACCTCAATGGGTGAATCCCACTGTCCTAGAGACACCTGCACCTTACCAAACCACGCTCGCTGCAAAATCATGGGTCTGGGTCACTTCCTCTTGCAGAGGGAGAACTTTTGAGGTCCAGAGATAAAGCCTGCACTTTGTGAGTCTTGTTTCCTAGCTGAAGAGCTGCCTGAGCCCCCGGCATCACCTGAGTGCTGAGCACTGCTCTTCTTTCATGTTGGTTCAGACTAGTGGGAAATCCCACAGGTTTCCCATTTTGGGGGTGTTGGCTGGCCCTGCTGAGCAGAGCGTGCTTAGTGATCCAGCTGTGTGCATCTGTGCAAGGGGAGAGAAAGGCCAACAGGTCTTCCGCAGCAGAAATTAAAATTTTTTCATCAGTTTTGTGTGTGTGTAGATTTTTTCTCTTGATTCTGTTTTCTTAGTTCTTTTGGTGTTTTTGTGTTTGGTTTTTGTTTTGGGTGTTTTGGGGTATGTTTTTTTTTTTTTTTTGTTTTGTTTATTTTGGTTTTTTGTTGGGTGCTTAAATGATTCATGTTGGAACAATCCCAGGGCAAAGCTCTGGTTGGATCAGAAACACTCCTGGTGTCTCTTACAGCAAAGTTGGGACGGAGGGAGAGCGCTGCCCTTCCAGATGGAGAATTCACACCCATCAAAAGGGAGTGGACAAGGCGAAACAACCCCAGTGCTGGTAGAGGAATAGCAGTGAAAATGAGGACCCCTGGTGCCAAAAAAAATTCTTGGGACAATCTCTTCATTTTCAGGGTAGAGGCTCTATACTAAGAGCGAACTGAAGATGTGTCCTATATGTGACCTTATAATCCAGCAAACATTTTGAGCAGCTGTGGAAATATTTGTGTGGCTCTGGCTTTCATCAGGACATCATGGGTAAAACCTGTAGCTCTGGCAAAGAGCAGAATGTGGGTTTTTTTTAGCTATGAGGGAAATTTAAAGAAAGATCTCTTGAACCAGGCTGTGGCTGAGCCTTTGGTTTCCTCTTGAAGAAGGCAATTTGCAGAGTTCTGGAGGCTCGTGTTTCTTTGTAGTTAAACACAGAACTTTCCACTGTAAGCTTGATGTTGTTCCTCCGTAGCCTCCACCTCTGAATGTCTCCAGAAAGTGGTGGGTGCTTAGTGTTTCCTATGGAGGATCTTGATCAAGAGATAACATTTAGTTGTTGAAGGCTACCTATGAATAACCAACGCCGTAGCATGCCTGTGCTATCTGTTTTTCTCTCGTGTTTTTAAGTCATGTCTCACAGATGGCCCAGCCTGAACTCCATCATTGGCTTCCTTCTGAAGGTGCGGATTACAAGAAGCAGAAGGAGTTATATATTTTTTATATATATGTATACATATATACATAGGTGCCAGCAGAGATTTCCTCAGATCAATCCATGAAACAGAATTTGACCTTGCAACAGCAAACGCGGGAGTGACAGGTTGGGTTGGGGGGTGCTGGGAAGGGCTTTGAAAACAGAGACGAGCAGTTCTTGTTGGATGCTGTACGGGAGGAGGTGGAAGGTGAGATGCTCAGAGGCAGGGCAGCAGCAGAATATTGGGTGACGAGATGGTGTTTGTCAAGGACAAGAGCGTACTGTGATGGTGAGAATCAGTCTGATGAGACTTTTCGCTGCGTGGATGTGTAGAAAGGCTGTGCCTTCGGGGTGTGACACGGAAAATGAGCAAGATTTCCTTGTAGCTGGATATAGGTTCTTGGAGGGATCTGTGAGTCAGTTTTGAGGTGACGGAGTTCACAGCGTGGGTTGTGGTGGTGTTTATGGGGATGAAACGGAGTGGGGACGTGAGGGCACTCAACAGCATGAGGTGGAGAGGACAAGCGATGCTGCAGGAAGGTTTTCGTATCCAGGATTGTTGTTCTGGCATTGTAGGCACCAGACCAGAGAGACTGATGTCTGTAATCTGCCTTCCTCCCTGGTACCCCGCGAGCTCTGCCTGCAGAACTGATCTCATTCGCTTTAATCACATTATGGATGAAGCGAAGGCACTGTAAGTTCCAGGGCTTTTTCGGTTTTGTTTGTCCATGCATCAGAGGTACACGATTATTTTCAGTTGGTGGTTGAAGATTGGCCATGGGTCTTCCAAGTGAAATTGTTCTTCTGGGTGCATACAGGGACCGAAAGTTGGAATGAGATTAGTGATGCAGTTGTAAATATATATAAAAATTAAAAGTTTAAGTCAAGGTTATCATTTTAGGTTCTGTCAATAGCCAGTTTGGAGAAATAGGGAGCTCTTAGTTTTAGCTCTTCCTGAAACCATCACTGAACACAGGTGGGTGATGGCTCAAACTGGATATCTAGCCTGCAGACACCCGGCTCAGATGGAAAGGGTCTTGCCCATGGACACAGGGGGTAGCTCAGCATTGCACAGCCCAGGCAGACACCTCCAGGCTTGATCTGAGCAAGCCAGCCTCTCCCTGGCAGCGTGCAGCATCGGTGTAACGCTGCGGCAGGTCCCTCAGCCCTCTCTTATGGCACGATGGGTGTTTGTCTTTTGCTGAAAGCTGTGGGGCCGGTAGCAGAGCCTGTGTCGGTGGATGGGAAGCTCTCATGGAATCACCTCGGCTAGATTTTGGGGTGCTTCGGGGAACTTGTGGGTGCTGCCTGGCTCGTTGGCTGCTTGGGGGCTGCAGGCCAGCAGCTTCAGTGCCCGGTTGGCTCCATTCTTGGCCAGAATATGGAGGAGAAGATACTGGAAAGTGTTGACATCTATTCCAGAAATTTGCAAGATGAGCAAGAACTATTTTTTCTTTCTTTTTTTCTTTTTTTCTTTTTTTTTCAATTAGTGCTTTCTCTGCCAAGCATGTGGATCTACCTCACTTGTTAATCCCTTCCAGCCCTTCAGGATGAAGCGTGGTGCTCTTCCCTTTGGAGTCACTGCTCTGCATGAAGAGTACTGAGACTTGGGGGTTGGCTGGGGCTCTCCCAGCTCCCAGGACTCCTCTCTTCGTCCTCGGTCATCGTTAGATATTTTGTACATCGTTCAAGTGGCTGTGGAGCCTTTTTCTTCCACCAGAAAACCTCAGAAAATTGTTTTTCAGGTTCAGTGCCTACTCGGCATCTCTCTAAGTTCATGTTGTGCAATAAAACAAGCGGAGGAATGAGCCTTGGTGGCTGCAGGTGCCTGCATGGGTTCAGAGGCGCGTGGCGCAGGTACCGGTCCTGGGAACCACTGGCTCCACAAAGCACAGAAATCAGCTGGAGGCCAGAGGGTCAATGAAAGATGGAGAAGAAAGAGAAAAAGAGGGAAAAGATGGGGTGAGAGATGTCCCCCTTCCCATCCAGGCCACCGATCCCGTTGACCCCAGAGCTCCCGGGTGCCTCAGTACAGGCGGCTCTTCCAATATCGCTCCTTCCATCAGTATCGGCAAAGACTTCATGGGTGTTTCGCAGCCTGGCTGTGGCCGTGGGGGAAGGGAAATGCTCTGCAGAGCCCATGGACCGGTGACTCTGGGATCACAATATTTCTGCAGAGAGTGATGGGTGGACCTGTCCGGCTCGAGCGAGACAGGCCAGTCTGGCAGAGCCGTGCCGTGGTGGGCTCATGGGTGCAGCTCCTCAGCAGGACACTCAGACACCAGCACGAGGACTGGGCGCCAGTACGAAAGGGCTGAAATGCTGAATGAACATCAGAGCTGCCTCAAATCTACCATTGTGCTATTGATGCTGCTTTTTTTTCCCCTTTCTTTTTCTTTTTTTTCTTTTTTTTTTTTTAATTAGTAACTTGCACATAAAAAAAACCCCAAAAAGCATCTGAATTTCAGATGTGCCTCCAAATGATGTCAGTTAGAGATCACATCTTGTGAACTTCCCTTCTCGCTTACCACATCCTGGTGGGGTTTTCTGTGTCCCATCTCAAGTTAAACATTTCTTACAGGAGGTAAATATAGCTGAGCACCTACTCGTGATGAAATGCGTGGGCCGAAGCAGCCGCCTTTGGGGGCGTAAGCACTTTCTAATTTTAGCAGGTCCAGCTTCCTTTTTTCTCCCCTTCACACGTCATTATGTAAAACTCATTCTTCTCGGTTGTCTTTCCTGAAATAGGACCTCGGTGGATGTGTGTACACAGACGAGAAACAAGTGTTGAAATTGTGTTCTGGCCCGGTCTCCCTTCTGCCCGGTGGGACTCGGACCAGCGTAAACCCGATGACAATGGCAGCTTTTGTTTCGGTTTGTCTCGAGCAGCCCTGGGGTGGGAAAGGTGAACGCTGGAGCTGTTGGCTTCAAAATTTCGAGTAGGCTCGTTAGAAACTGGTTAAATACAGGCAGCTTGGCTCCTGTGGACTGGAGGTCAAGAATGTAAAGAGACTAGATTGCATTGCGAGAAGTTGACGATTAATCACTAAACTTTCACCTCCCGTTTAACTCACCGTTACAAGCACGCGATGGTTGTGTTCAGCCACTCTCAGGAGTTTTTTGTTGTGTCTTTTTTAAAAGGAAGTGAGAAGGTACCAGCCAAGGGTCCTTTTGCATCCTGTTGCATTGTTTCTGTGCCCTGGAGGGTCACCAAAGCTTGTCTGGCTCATGAAAAGGGTGGGAGCGGAGTCAAGGTGAGATGGGCAGCAGGGTTTGATCCGCTCTGTGTGATACATCAGCCGGGATTTTTCTGCTGGAGGCCTGAGCAAAATCCGATGCGTAGGGCCAGGCTCGCTGCATGCGTAGTGCTGAGGTTTCCACTACAGACGGTGCTAAAAAAGAGGGTTTTAGTGGAAATGCTGCTTCTGCCATCCCTCCCAACACGGGCACCGCGGTCAGAGGCTGGCTGCAGCTCTCCGTCCGTTGGGGCGGTGTGAGCGTGTGCTGGGGCTGCAGTCGGGGACCTCTCCACCCTCCCAGCTGGAACTGCGCTGTCCCTGTGCCTGTCCCCTGCCAGCAGCCAAGGCAGGTACCCGGGAAGGGCTGGGGGCTTGTGGGGTGCAAAGGGAAGAGGGACTGGGAGTTTCAAAACCAACACAGGGGAACACGGCCCGTAACCAGGGCAGATGCTCAGATGCCAGGTGATTTGCTGGCTGCTGTCAGTGTACAAGTTTACCCGGTGATAAACTGAGGCACTTCCAAGATAATTCATCCTGTACCGTCGCCGTGTAAGCAGAGTGAATGGTTCTGGCTGAGCAAATAAAGAGGGGGCTTCGCAGCCCTGCAGTGTTCGCTGAGATAATACGCCTGGGCGTACGGGTCCCGTGATTTATTCCTTTGTTTTTATGGACTAATGTTTGTGGCAGACAGATGCTGACATACTGATATTGCAGATGAGTGGTGATGTATCGCTCACAGAACCTTTCGCTGCTTGTTTTTTTAGTGTTTAAAATGCTTTTTACTGCAGCTCAACCTTTTATTCTAATTATCTGCCCAGCGTTGTCGGTAGAGAGGAGAGACAGGAGGTTACAAGTGTCATATACACCGAGGACAGGGGAAGGAGGGGTGACAGCAAGGACAGAGATGTGCCGCCAGTGGCCATCGGGAACGAGTCTGAACTAACAGCAGCCTTTCAGCGGCAACTTTCTCTTACCGGCAAAGGGGTGACATAACGGAGCCCCTGCAAAGTGACAAGTGGAGGGACGTTGGTCAGGGCTTGAGAGAGTTTCTGAAGTTCTCTTTCATGGGCCCATCCTCCTCAGAACAGGAGGCTCCATTAGGTCCCATTCTCCTCCTATCCATGAGTCATTGAAGCCATAATCCCATGATTTGGTGTTTTTACACTACTTTACTACCATGGAGCGAAGGTGATTCACAAAAAGCATCGCTGATGGGGAAAATCCCCAAAATCCAGCCTGGTGAGGTTGCTTGGGGCTCAGCCTCCAGCGGACACACAGCAGAGACCTGCCCCATGTTTCCAGTGCAAGGCGAGAGAGGATAAGGAAGGCAGGTAAATAACTTTTTACCCAGTAATGTTCCTTTCTGTGGCTAAGTTTTCTCCGCAGTCCTTCACTATCACCCAACTTAGAGTGTGGATTTACAGATGAGTGGAGAGGTGACGGTGGAAATGCTGAGCAAGTCACTCTGTAGGCTGATCATGGGAAAACCCAAATCACGGGGGTGTTCAGCACAGCCAGAACGAGCCTTACCCGGTATTTTCTTCCTCGTAGGGTATATAGTTGAGCCACCTTTCTCTGCTGCCGCGATAAGGGGTCAGAGCTACGCTATGGGGATGAATATTGTGCCTTTATGCTTCCTGCTCTCCACAGCTACACTCAGAGTGTTTCGGAAAGTGCGTGGAATCGTTGTCATTCATAAAAAAGCCTGAAAACAGTCAGTATTTGTCATCTGGTCCTGACCTAAGACTCAGGGTTCTGCTTTCGTGCTATTCTGGGGAAAGTGATCCACCAGAAACAGGCAGATCTTCAGAAGCTGGAGACACGTGGAAGGAGCTCCTGAAGCAGCCAGAGCCACTGTCCCTGTGAGGTCCCTCTGTCCCCAAAGGGGCTTTGTGTGGGGTATCGGTGCTCATGGAAGGTGTTTGCAGCAAGGGCTGTAGGAGAGGGCAAGGAAGCAGCTCAGTTCCTTGAAGTGCTTTTGTTTCTTGAAAAGAGCATTTCACCGCAGCAGAAACCCAGTTCTGCTCCCAGGAGGCAGGGGCGGGAGGCTTGGGTGGTCGTGGTTGGTGGAGCCTGCGTGGACCTGCGGGCATGGCCACCCGCCACGGGGGGGATGGTGTGTGCGGAGGGTTCCTGGGGCTGCTGTTGCCAGCAGTAATCGTGGTGTCTTGATCAACAGTTTTGAAGCAATGGAGCATTTTGCATAAATCTGGGTACGTTCCCCTTCCTTACTGTAACCTTTGGGTGGGCTCTGTAAACCGGGAGAAATAAGTGTTTTTATGCGTTATGGTTTTGCTTTATAGGCTTTGCAGTTGCAAACCTCTCCTTTCGACCAGGGGTGGGCAAGCAGGATTACGCAGCGTAATAGTTACTCGTGGTTTCTGTCTGGAAGCAAGGGATCCTCCTTTGCAGAATGGATCGTGAAAGATTCCTCTCACTCCCTCCAAACCTGATGTAATAGAGTCAAAGCTAGAATGATCTCTTCTATTTCTTTTTCCCTCGTGTGACATGATACGTTTCTGGGAACAAATGTCTCGTGTGCCTCTCTGCGGTGGAAATGATCTCATTTTCAGTAAATGTCTGTGGATTGTGCGGTTATGACACTGTACAGTGCGACCGCTCTCCTGCTGAGGTGCAAAACCTTTACTTCTTTGGGAGGCAGCCCCAAGGTAAAATTATCCTGTCTCGAATACCGATGCGTAGCTTGTGTGTGCAGAGCGGTTGGAAGCCCACGCTCGATGTCACCGAGCCGCGCTGGTACGGAGGTGCAGCGTGCGACGTGGAGCCGTCGCATGTTTGTGATGCACGCTGCAAGCGGTCCGAGATGAAGTCATCCAGGCCTTCCTCTGCTCTTCTCTGAATCCGCTGCTTCTCATAAATGACTTTCAGGTTCCTCCGTGAAATGCCCAGGGTGGGGAAGCAGTGATCTCTGCCACATATCGATAGCAATGATTGCAGGAAAACAGTTTCTAGCTGGGAGCAAAGCTTGCTGCAGACACAGCAGTCGTTTTGGATGGTAATGATAGAAAAATTATTCCTTATCAAATATCTAGCACTGAGGTATATCAACAGTATCCCTCTTTTGAAGCATTACGAGGGAACCAACTCACCATTATGTTTTTTATTTGAGGGCTGTAGAATAAATTCGGATTGTTTGTTCTTCTGCTAATGAATCACCTGAGCCCGAAACCGATACAAAATGTCATCGGTCATGATAACCGTGTACTGAATCACAAGACTGGCGGGGAAAACCCCTCTGAATTTCACCAGTGCTGGGTTTTATTCAGTCCTGCCGAGGTACGCTTACTCCTCCAGGTTTCTCTTTGTCAATAATAAAGAGGAGGCACTGTTAGTCAGCCAACTATAAAAAAAGTGTTTAAGCAAAATGCTAACTTCAATAGAAATTAGTCAGCGGGACAGAGCGATAATCATTCAAGCCTCTCGAAGGCACTTACCGTGGGTGCTAGGCTGCTAAGAAAAATACCCAGACCTGCTGAAATCTCCTTCTCCCCAGGAGAGCCGGAACACGGCACATTGTGTGATTGTCGGCAGGCGTTGCAAGGTGATGATAGAGAGTTATAGATCAGCACGAGGGTAGCATCCAGAAAGCTGGATGAAAGAGCTACAAAAAGACCAAAAGTCTTCCGCGACCAGACTCGTGCTGGTTTTCTGCCTTTTTGGATTTTTTAAGGGAATCAGTAGTCCGTTCAGTCAGAGAGCCAGCAGGCTGGAGTTTATTTCAGCTTTGAGGACTCTCACCGTGATGCTCTTAGAGAACAGGAGTTACGGCCAGAGCTGGTTTCTAAAGATACACCGTGAGATGAGGAAGTAGAAGCTGAAGTTCTCTCCGGGCAGTGTAGGAGTGCAGGGTGTGTTGGTGCTGCGGGTGGGGGCAGTTCGCGGTGGCTCAAGCCTTTGTGTTGGACAGGTCAGCATGAAATTGTGCACATCACTGGAGAGAGCAAACGAGGTAGTGTCGGGCAAAAATCAGGATGGAAAATAATAATTGGTATTATCAGAGCATTTGAGAAATACGAGTCTCCCTGAGCTTTCTGTCGTGAGCACCATCTTGAAGTGTCTCTGCTAGAGGCAGATTTTTAGGCTGCGGCTAAAAAAAGGCGAAGATTTGCCTCTGAAGAAAGATTAAAGGTGTTTTAGCAAAAGGAGAAACAAGAAACATGATTTGGCAGGATATATTAAGCAACAAGTGGTAAAGAAAAGGCCAACCCCAGTTTCCTATTGAGGTCTGTCTGCGAGGCAGGAACAAAGACAAAGCGTAAAGGCTGAAACAGCGGCTTGACAGCAGGTACCTGGCCCAACACTATTGTGTTGGACACCTGCTTGGAGACAAGGCAGGGGATGGTAGTGGGCTGTGTCCGTCGTGCCTCAGCTAAGCTTCGCCAGTTGTGAACTAGCACTGAAGTGCTGCAGGAGGTATCGATGTTGGTGTTTATGAAGGTGGCCCGAACACCAAATGCTTGGAAGTGGCTTCCTCCAGGCATGGTGTTAGAGAATGGGTCATTGCATCCTCTGAGTGAGCCTGTGTATGCGCCTTCCAAGTATTTACGATCTTGTGAGCCTCTCGATTTAGGATCAGTTTCTCAGTAGTGATTTCTCTTGCTGCATGAGTATTTGATTGCATTTGTTTCTCCAAAATTTTAGGCAGAAACCACAAGCTGCAAAGTTGGAGAATGAGAGTGTTTCTGGGTTTGTCAGTTCCTCGGACAAAAGAAAATCTTTTTTCATTAGGAAAGGGTATTCTTACAAAAGATAACCATAATGTTTGTTTATAAAGCAAATCTGCAGATGGTGTTTATGAACAATATCAAAACTGTGGTTTGGGACAGGCTAGATTTCATAAAATCACTGATTGTATTTCGGGCTTGCATTGCAATTACCTAATCTCTTTTTCCTTGTGGCTCTCGGAGAGAAACAAATGAACAGCGTCTCGTAATGCTTGCACTGAGACAATACTTTTAAACAGTGATCTAAATGGAATATGAATTAATAATAGCCCTGATCCCTGCTGTAGTTCCATTTGTGTTAGGCATTCGCACTATGGCAATAGATGGGCCCAGTGCATTAAGCGTCCTGGGCTGAAAATTCCCTTCTCTTCAGGTTTTATACAATTTTCCTACTTTGCAGCAGTAAGTTGGCCAGCCCAGTGCAGCAGTGGTGCCGTTTCAGCGAAAGAGGAGATATTTCCATACCTCCCGCTTCTCCCACCTTCCTTCTCCTGGCTGCCCGTATCCATGGCGCAGAGTACGGAGGGGCTCAGCACGTGCCGTTGGTGGTGCTTTTGCCTCTCGCATTGCTGCTGCAGGCGGTGGGACACACCCTGGGGAGGGTTTCCATCTTCACTGGGTCTTGCTGGGAGAGATGGAGAGGAATTGACTGGGAGCAACGCACGAGCCCAAGGAAGGTGTGTGTCTGTCCGGCTCTCGGACCTGAGCCCTGCGTGTGTGTCTGTTAGTACTGAAGATGCTCCTAAGGGAAGGAATTTCCATAGAAGATTGGAGAAAATTTGAAAAAGGGGCTCTCAAGCGCAGCCCCATCCAATGAACTGACTGTGTTGGCATTCCTTGCTTATGCAGCAAACCTGTTTCTTGTGCCTAGCCAAAATCTCACAGGTGCACCTAAGCACCAGCAAAACATTTTTGTGTGTTTTATCTGGGTTTCTTAAGGAGGCTTTGGGAGTCACTCTGTCAGTCTTTCCCTGATCTCTTCTGCACCTGCTGGCCAATTTCAGCTCTGTTTGGCGGAGAGAAGTCATCAGTTTTAGTGAAAACTGGCACCAGGATAGAGCAGAGAGACTCAAGTGGATGCTGCCACAAGTGAAAGGACATTTACAGCTCAGCTTCTCGGTCACTGCAGCAGGCAATGGCCTTGTGGCCACCAGTGTGTGCCAGTGGTGGCCCAGCTGGCGTGTGTGGCTCCGAGTCCATCACACCCTGATGCTGACTTGGTGGTGGAGCACAAAAGGGATTTGCAGGAGCTGGGGAAGGAAGGAGAGACCACAGGATGCAGATCTATAGGAAAAGAGCCTTCATGTCGGCTTCTGCAGACGGAGGAAGGGGTTTAGACTCTGGGTCAGCTGGGGCGGACTGAACGGCAGTGCTCCTGGCTCCTTTGCCCAGGGCTGTGGACGGGGTGGGTGTGGGGTGCATGGAGGGACATGCACAGATTGTAAGGAAAGTAGGGTTGGTCAGGAGTGTTTTTGCTGTGGTGGCGAGATGAGGGCTAGAAAGGAGCCTTTGGTGACTTCCAGATCCCACTTTTGAAGTCTGGCTTTGGGGAAGGTCTGAGCAACCACGTGCTGCCTCCCGCAAGTGTGCGAGTGAGCTGGGTGAATCTTCCCTTCATTCGCCTTCTGTGAGGCTCAGATTTTCTCAATCACTGAATAAAACCTGGTTAGATGCATACACGTGCTTATAGGCCCCAAGCTAATGGGGCTTTTACTGGACATATGGGTAGCGTAGCTTCAAAGGAGCCTAATGTGGACCTCTGTCAGGTCCATCCTTGGGGATTGCAGTGGAGAAGGAGCCACGGTCACCCTGACCCTTCAGAGCAGACTGCCCCAAGGTTGTCATCTTTCCAGGCTTTAACAGCACTTCTGTAGAGCTGAGATTTGCTTATCGGTAGGGTTTTTGGCCTCAGAAGAGGAGACCATTGCAGTTGCTTCTGAGCCGAACCTGATGCAGGGAGCCAGCAGCTGGGAGCTGAAGAGCTTTGCATCCCTTGACCATGCCCCAGAGTGAATTTTAAAGAGGTTTTTGTCCCTGTGGTTTACCGCAGGGACCGACCCGCCTGCGTGGCAGTTTGTAGTTGTGCGGGCTCTGACCCCTGCACATCCCCGCTGTTGCTTTCCACCTTTGCTCGGTTCCTCTTCACCTTTCTGTTCTGTTCCTCCACGTCTGACCCTCTGCCTGGCAGTTCTGCCTCTGCCCCTGCCCGCAGGCAGGTTCGGGCAGCAGCCTTGTGTCTCGGGGGTGCTCCCGCGGCTCAGCGGCCGAGCGCTGCCCAGGTGCAGCCCGTTCCCCTCTGCACCTTCACGGCTATCAGAACTGCAGCAGCAGGAGCTTTCCACCAGCTGGAAAAGCCAGGGAGCTATTTCCTTTACGGTCCCGCCGGCATTCGTATACAGAGTAGGTCTTGTCCCCGGTTTGACAACCCTCTTTTGTCATAGCCCCGTGGTTGCTCTGCTCCCCTCCCCATCGCTCTGCTCAAACAGCGGAGTTACAGAGGCTCTCCTCTTCTCCCTGCCACCGCCCCGGCCACCTCCAGCCCTGCTGCTCTTCCTTCAGCCCCTCCTCCCAGCAGAAAGACTTTTCTAGACTTGTTCCTAGTTATTTTTAGCATGTTCTGACTGATTTATCTTCAAAGATTCTTTTTTGCCCCCGGTTCCATAATTTAATGACACAGCACACACTGCTGATGAGCAGCAACTTCATGCAGAAAACACTTTTACCCTGCGATTCCCATCTCTCAGAGGCTCTTTTGGTACCATCAGAACTGGTTTTGTCATTTGCCTTCTGAAGGAACCATGCATGAGAAGGAGATCTCTACCACTCTGGAAAGCAGCAGGCGCTGAATAATAGTGAAACGGGCACTGGGAAATGAACCCAAGGCTTCTGCGGATAAACTAATGTGGGCGCTGGCTGTGCTGGCTAAAAATGTAATTTACCTGTCTGGTATCTTCAATATTTCACATGGGCTGGAGACTGAAGAGAGGTTTTGTAAGGTATGCAGAGATGGTATATATTTGTGTGTGTATTGTATCTCAGCGATATAGGTATTTATATTTCATTTTCTATTGATTAAAGAACAAACTTGGTTTGGGGTTTGGTTGTAGCCATCTGTAGGTAGTTTGGCTTTAATCCCATTGCTCATCTGCTTTGTACTTCCATTTTCCTGCCTGTGAAATGGGCACAGTGACACTGCCCTTATCACAAACTGATGAGACATGTCAGGAACATTTTAAAGCCTGCAGAGGGGATGGAATAGAAGATGACAGACACACGCGACAGACGCTGTTATCGCTGGATGCCCTGGTCCAGCGGTGTGGATCCTGACAGCTGCTCTTAGCAGAAAGAGTTTCGCTATTTGCTTATTCTCTGAGACAAACATATGTAAGTGTATTCAAGCTCGTAATCTTTTCATTGCTGAAGTGGCTGAAGGCCTTTCTGCTGTTGCCGAGTTCGCGCAGATCCTTCTGGGAAGGGATTCCAGAGGTGCCAGTAGGCAGCGGATACAGCGGAGGGCTTGCTGACATCCCACCGCCTCTGTTTTAGTGATGTGAAGAGCAGAGCGTTGGGACAGTGTTAATTATAGACACAGGATAGAGCAAATAAGAGCAACTGTATGACAGAAAGAAACACAGAGGCATCACTTAGCGCTGCTATCGTTTAATTAATAATTAGCCTTGCTGACTGTAGATGAGAGTGTCTCAAAAGTGCCAAGAGGGAGTTTCAACCCTTGGTGAAGCAGGAAGGCAAACCAAGTCTTGAGGAGCTAATTAAGGGCCTTCTTCATCAGCCCCAGCCCCATCCACCTATTCCTCTGGCTTGAAACCTGGGTGGAGGACCTGTCCCTGAAGTCCTAGATGGAATTTCCATCTGCAGGAGAATGTAGTTGCGCAGGGGATTACCCAAGGGTCTGAGACTTGCATAAAACCCACCTGGCTAGAAAGGTCTGTCACCCAGGGCAAACGGGCCGGGCTGCCATCAGCAGGGCTTGGCGGGAGGGCAAAACCCGTGATCAGAGCTGTCCACAGAGCTAATCATGGAATCGCAGAGTGGTTTGGGTTGGAAGCGACCTTCAGGATTGTCTAGTGCCACCCCCTGCCATGGGCAGGGACACCTCCCACCAGCCCAGGTTGCTCACAGCCTCATCCAGCCTGGCCTTGAACCCCTCCAATGCCATTCAATGGGAGTATTTTGTCAATA
>NW_010126454.1:32537-40904 GCF_000699245.1 Pterocles gutturalis
TTTATTGAAGCTTGTCAGCTCCAGCACAGGGAAAGGGCTCATCTATTCCCTTGCTAATCCCTTGCTCCCTCTTTCAGGCGTGTGGTTCTGGCCCACCGTGGGCTTGTTCCAGTGTCCTCCAGGAAGGTCTTGGTCTCACTAGGTCCACGACAGGAAGGCTGGAGTGGGGGAAACACCAAAGGGACCTTCTGAGAATTTGCCTCAGAGGTTCTGTTTAATCCAGACCGGAGAGTTTTCTCTCTTAAATCCAAAACGTGCTGGCCTCAGTTCCTCGAGTTGTTCTGCAGGTTGTATGTCAATGATAGCAGTTGTACAACTCCTTTGTCGGGACAAGTATTAAATGTAACGAAGCCATGTACGTAGTGCCAGAAATTGTCCGCTTTTCATAGAATCATAGTATCATCGATAGAATCACAGAATCATTATGGTTGGAAAAGACCTCAAGGATCATCAACTCCAACGTGTGCAGCACATCTGGGATCTCACTGCTCCCACGTCTGAACCTTCCCATGTGTGACGGGACTCACGAACAGGCTCACATAGTGCAAGGTGAAAAACTAGACGTGCTATTCATGCACATATTCATGTGTGCATGTGTTCACAGGCCATTTTAGAGATGGCGACTGGAACACCATTCTACAAGTTATCGTTCAGAATATAAAGAATGATGGCTGTATGGTGAGTGCTTAAAAAATCATTCCTGCAAAAATATGTCTCAAAGGCATTTTCACGGCTGATAGCATCATCCCTCCCAATGCCTGCAGGCTAAACTTAAGGTCAAGAAAGTTTAGCCAAAAGAATCTATTTTTCTGAGAAAAGTTCTTGCCACCGGCACGTGAGCTGTCTGTGAAATTCAGCACGTGTTCAGCCATACGGAGGCACTGGGTGGTGCTGGGCTATGCCTGCAGGCACAGGAGAGCTTGATTGCCTTCATCTGAAGGAGTGACACTTCTGTTCCAGCTAGAGTTACACGAGAGATGTTATTCTGATGGGGGGTTTCTGTTGTTTGAAAAGCGCTAGCAAAAAGCAAAACGTGGAAAGTGCTTTTCTTCCTGGTTTGGGGTCGATTTGGGCAGATTCCCATGCAGTAATGCAGATGATAACAGTTACTTGTGAGGAAGAGGCAGAAGGGATGGCTCAGCTGCTCAGCCATGTTTTAATATTGTTCACAAAGAAAATGTGTAAGCAACCGAGATGTGGATTTTGCCTTTACTGGTACCACTGTTAAGCAATACGGCACAGTATAGAATTAGATATTGATTTTTATTTTTCCTTTTTCTTCATTTATACAAGCTGCAGGATTTTTAGTAAGTTTTTCCATTAGCTTCTCGCTCCCAAGATGTTGCAGTGTTGGGAGCGTGGCCACATGCAGCCACGGCTGTCACGACTCTGGCTGGGGACGATCATAATTGCAGTATTTGATCCTTGTGAAACTCGGGTCGTTATCTATTCCCATAGTGTTTCCTCTGGCACGTATTCTCAGGAAAATACTTTCTGGCACTGATTTCTATTAGATCGTGGAACAATCTTCCAAAGGAAGTGGCGGAAGGCCAATTGTTGATCCAATTAAAACAATGGTTTGAGATTAACCCCTTAACAGTTACGAATCACATATGTAGTTCGTTAAGTGCAGAAAAGCAAAGTATTTCAAGATACAAAGGTTAAAGCAACCTTAAACTATGGGGATCCTTTCTTCGTAATTTGTCAGGAATTATTATTATTATTATTTTCCCTCAATGCTCGGCTGATTTGTTACTAGTGGCAAATACTCTTGTAAATGAAGAAAATGCTCCTGTCGCCCGCCTGTTACATAAGCTACCATCTAACTTTGCCTGGAAAGGGTGTGAAATAGGGATCTATGGCTATATATACATTGTTTTTAAAAATGGAGCTGTCTTGGTGACAATGGGGCTAAGTCTAAAGCCTGATTAGATGGGTTTTGTCTCTCGTTTTTTTTTTTTTTTTTTTCTTCCTCCTGTATAGGCAGGCTCTGATTACTGGGAGCAATATCTCACCGTGAATGAATGGCATCGAGGGAGCTGCAAAGACAAAGAGCTGGCTTTGTCTGCTGGTGAATTAAGATAGCATGTGGGTGGCTGGGTGGCTGGTGAATAGCACAGACTTCCTTCATCCTCCTGTCACTGAGCTTTTCTTGTGTTTTCATTTAAAAAAAAAAATGGGCTTAATCCCATGAACAATGAATTGAGAGCAAATTAGGGGGCTTAGAGAGAAAATAATGCTACATCAATATCTTAATGGCGACTAAAGCGTTGTCCAAACTCTTGAAGGAAGCAGGATCTTGGCCTTATGTTCTGTTAATAAATGCATCGAGAAAGCTGCTGCTGCTGTGATCATCATATATTTTCCTCCAGTTTCACTCTCTGTTATATCCATGAACATAGAGAAAATCCCGTCCTTGCGGGTCTGCTCCAGGAAATGCTAAAATTTGTGTTGGATTAGTGATTCACACCAACCCTCCCGTGTCTCGCTGTGCCTGAGCTCTCTCCCTGGGCTTTTCCAGGTGGTCCCTGCCTGATGCCAAGTTTTTCCTGCATCCAGGGTGGCATTTCTCCACCTCTCTGCTCTCGGGTTACAGCCCCGGGGCAGCCCGGAATGGATTCGGCACACGCAGGCGGGGCTGGGTCCTGCCGGGAGCCTGGGACAGGGACTGGGGAAAGCGGTGCTGACGTCAAACAAGATCCGCTCCTTCCTCAAAGCTGCAAAGCATTTACAACACGGTGCAAATAACACCAAGAGGTTAATCTGTCTCTACTACACTCTTGACTTGCAAACATCCCGCCTCCACCGCGTCTCGCTGCTTTCTCGCCTGCTGGGCTGAGTCTCCTTTTTGTGGGGTGGGTGTCCTGTCCGCATCTGCTTTGGTTTCCGCCTTTCTTTTGGGGAGAGCCTGGGGGGAAGCTACACCTTGTGCCCTGAACTCCTTTGAGGCCACCTACCATCTGCCTTCTCTGTGTTGTTTTTTGTCTTCCCTGTTCTCCAGCAGCCTCATCGCTGTGTCCTGGGACACATGGGGATGCACTCAGACAGGCACAGACCCCACATGATGGGATGATGTGGGCATTACAAGTATTTTCCCACATTACTGCCTCTCTGTTCAGGGTTATAATTCCTTACTGTTAGTCCAGGAAAGAAACATCTTATTCCATGAGGAGACCTGTGAGACGTGATGTCACGACTTGGCCCGAACCTGGCCTCACCATTGCATACTCAGATTTTCTGTTTTTCTCAAGATTTCCCAACAGCTGCTTTTATTTGGCCTTAGGTTCTGCGCATCAAATCCTGTGTCTGGATTTTTAGCCTGTTGGTCTTTCAGTTCCTTCTGAAGTCAAGTGCTTGATCAGTCGTGCGAGTCTTCGGACCGCAATGCTTGTGTCTGACCTTGGATGCTGGCTGAGCTGCTGCTGAAAATCACAGTGCTCAAGTGCAAGGAGAGAGACGGCAGAACAGGTTTAGCTGGGGTGGATAGGAAGGAGTTTTTTATCTTCAAGTCCCAACTGTACTGGCAGTTCACCTGCTTTTGTTTTATCTTGGGCCACTTCTAGCCTTGGGTGTTGCAGCCTGTGCGATAAAAGCCGGAGTGGCTTGGAAATTTCTGAGATTCTAAGAAATGCGCGTGTGTGAAGTTAGTCGATGTCGTTAATAAATTAATTAAATAAAAATTTATTTACTAACGTGTTTACTTAACTACTGGAAATTTAATAACCAGCTGCATGTGCTTTGAGAAGCGACCACACCTTCCCTCCTGAGAAAGGAACGGAATAGTCCAAGCAGGTAAATCCCTCCTTATGCCTTGTACACGGATCACTCGGGCACACACACGAACATGTCCCTCTCACCCCGTACCGACAGACACAATATATGGGTGCGCAGTCACTGGCGGGACAGGGCGGGCAGCCTTGGTTCCAACCCCGGGGTGCTGCGTTTCCAAAGCACGTGCGATTGCAGAGGACAGCAGAGCCCGTCACATGTGTTGCTCATGCTGGAAGCTGTGCTTAAGTTTTTTTCAGAGGGAAAATGTGGAAAATTTAAAATCTGGCTTAAAACCCAACAAAACTTGCCATTTCTTCTATGTCTTGGCTGGGTCCTTTGAGCTGGAGCTTGTCACCTCCCAGCCTGGGCGCTGCAGAATTGCTCTGAGCCTGGTCTCCCATGGCCATACCTGGCTTTGCTCTGTCTTTCCTGCAGCAGCTCCTTGCTCCCGTGCCTGCCCCTAGTGCTGGTTTCTGCAGAATAAAAGACGGCACTGTGCAGAACCCACCTTCTTCTTTGCCATGGCAATAGCTCACGGCCTTCTTGCTGCAGCACAAGGGAGAATCAAAAAGAGAGAGCAGAGGAGAGGCAAAGGCTTTGCTCCATTGGGATATCCTCTTCTGATCCAGTCTTTGCTCTAAAAGAAAGCCACAGAATTTAGCCAAAAATAACAAGGTTGAAACTGGGAAACCAACCTGAATGCTTATTTTACACTTCCTTCTTTTGACCTTACGCTTTGTAGCAATGTACTTTATGGCTAGTGCATATATAAACCAGTCTGTGGGTCCTCCTTTGCGTACCTTAACCAATGAGACCAAAAAAAATCCAAACCCAAAAAACATTGGTGTGGATATTGTGTGTCCCGTCACAGTGCGATGAGTAGTCTGCCATAGTAGATAGCTGTTGTCTCAGAGATTTATTTAATAACGGAGATAATGTATTCAGAAAATGATGCCAGAGCTCAGGGGAGACACGCACAACAAGGGCAGTTCATCAGCCTGGTTCTTCCTTGAGCTCGGATGGTGGGAATGAAACCCACCAAACCCCTAGGTTTCCATCATGGTCCATGGGACACCAGGAGAGCCTCCCCAGCGTTGTCAAGGCAGCTTTCTGTCCTGTGCTGGGACAAGGTGCTTCAGCATCCTTTGTAAAATCCCTCGGGATCGCAGCCCCCTGTACCACAGGTCACTGGCAGTGACCTACCCTGCGCCTCGGACCAAAGGGATGGAGGGGAAATCCGGTAAGAACATGAGTTTGGGCTCTGGTCATAGTCGGAACGTCTTTTGTGTCTTGAAACGTTTGTTATTTTCGTTGTGCAAAGGCAAATGGGGTGCACTCGGTGCTTGGCATGGGATGACGGCTGCAGGCTCGGCGGGGGGTGTGTGCGCGCGTGTGCTTGCAGTGCTGCTGCCGCACAGTCGTACCGGGGAATCACAGGAATTGTTCTCACTATTTTCCCTTGTCAGGTTCTCTAGAGGACAGGAAAGGGAAAAACGGATAAAATAAGAAGATGAAACTTTTTGCTCGCTCTGCCTAAATCTGAATACGTTTTGTTTGTATGTTTTTGATAACGGTTTAGTTGGAAAGGTGCTAAAAGGGTTTAACAGAAAAGTCATCTTTGGTGTTGAACGTGGCGCTGCCCCTTGGGTTGGAAACACTCAGTCCAGAGCTCGGCAGCTCCACACGCACCTCTGACAAAAGCAACTTCTGATTATTTCATATCCTTTATATTTATAAAGCAAAATGGAAGTAAAGCAAACTGTGTTTGTGACAACCCTTTCTGATCTTTCTTAACTGAACGTGGATTTCATTTTATTTTTGGTTGTGCTCTGAATTGAAACTCAGTTTTCTCCTCTGGCCTGTTAGAAACCACGCGCGAAACTAGAGGTTTAGAAATGGTCTTTAATAGGAATTTTATTAAGATGCAAGAAGGAAAAAAATCCAGTTTAATTTTCATATCTCAGGAGGAATATGCAGTTAGACAAAAAAAAAAAAAATCTTTTTTCCTTGCAAACTTTGCAAATTTGCTCAGCAGTCATCAGCAAAGGGGTTTTATTCCCATATCACGGAGCACTCATTATTTTATCTGTCGGAAGAAGCAGCGCATCTGCATGTCACTTCGACTGAGCAGCGGTGTCAGTCCCTGCGCTGGAGCTGGCAGACGTGTTGCCAAGTTGAAATGCTCTTCTGAGCTGCTGCGAGCTTCAAAAGCAGAGCCCAGGTGTTTCATGATTCCCACCGCTGCGGAGCGTGCCGCGGCATTCTCCCTTCCCGCAGAACCGCGTCCCGTAACACAACGGGACCCAGAGCCGCGCGTCCGTTTGAAGGAGGGGTGGGAATGAGAAGTATTTAATGGAAACGCGCTGAATTCATACTGCCGTGAAGCCTCGGGGTTGTTTGCCAAGGAATTTTGGAGTGGTTTGAATTTATTCCCACTGTGCCGCAGAGAACGCTTGGCCTTGCTCACGAAGCTTCGTTCTTGGTCGCAACAAAGCTCCGCCAATGGGTAAAACAGGGTGAGCTGCCACCGCTTTCATGTGCTTCCAGGTGCAGCAGCCCTGACAGCTCGGCAAGTTTGCTGGTTTCTTGGACTTCCTTGGCTGGTAGTCGTGTCCTGGTTCTCTCTGGGGTGAATCGGAGTTTGAACCTGCGCTGCGAGCGCAAGGAAAAACATTTGTGGGGGCAGTGAGCGTGAATTCGCTGGCGCGCTGCTCTTGCATGATGAAAAGAATCTCGAGCGATTAACCGGCACATGGGAGCTGATGCGCTGTTGGCGAGACAACGGGTGCTGATTCATTAGACTCTAATTACAAGTTATTTTTACCCATCCTCCCATCTTCACAAAGGGCTGCTTGGAAGGCGGTGTTGAAAGTCTTCCTTCATCCAGGCTTTGATAAAAGTCAGATGGGAGCCTGTCCGTCCTCCTTTGTGTTTGTTTTTTGGAAGCAATACGAGCCCGCTCTGCAGAGGGAAGGGGCACTGCCGTGTCACTGAGAGGGACTTGTTTGACTTGTCGCTCGGGCTGGGATGGACTGGAGGGCAGGAAGTGTGAGCTGGCGATGTTTGCTCGGTGGTTGCTCAATGAGTGTTTCCAAGGGAAGGTCCAAGTTTCACTCCAGATTAGCGGGGCGTTGAGTGGTGCAAATTGTGTATTGGACGCGGGATCTCAGCACGCTGGTTTTGCTTTCGGTACTCTTCGTGTGCGGTTCCTGTGATGATAAAGGAAGTAATTTATTAGCTGCCTCTCCATCCGTTTTACTTACTCCCTGTCTCATGCAGCAGGTACAATTAAGGGAGGGTCTGTGCCCAAAGGGCAACATTCCTGTCCTGTTCACAGCAGCGTGAAGCTCAAGAGGAAGCACTGAAATCCCGTGTTAGTGCCCTTACCTCAAGGACTCCGCAGGCTGTTGGATTTTCCTCTGTACATAGCTTAATACTCTTCCACCAAGCTCTGACTTTAGTGATGAATTGCCTCTTAAAAAATTAAAGGATAAAGCCTCATGGCTGAGGATGAAGCAGTATCTTGGTACCTCGGAGATTCCCGCTGTATGGGGGAAGATGTCCTGCTTCCCTTCCTCACCTGGGGCAGCGCTTCCTCCCATCCTTTTACATCCAACATATCCAAAGGCCACGGTAACAGGCTAACGTGGTGGACCCCCGCGTATGCAGGAAAAAATGTTGGTAAGAAAGATGTCTGAACATCAGATTTCAAAAAAAAAGTGAGCATTATCTTTCCTTTTAGCTCACCCTTTCCCTTCAGCCTGAGGTCTGAGGACTCTGGGTGATGGCAGGTGTCCCTGCCCATGGCAGGGGGTGGCACTGGATGGCCTTTAAGGTCCCTTCCCACCCAAACCAGTCTGTGATAATGTGATTCAATGATTTGGTCCAGGTCCCAAGAAATGCCGATGCAGGGAACATGTCCGACCCAGTCCTGTGGCGCTGTGACAGAGCGACGCCGATAGGGTGACATCCCTGGTACATGACACTTAGGGTTGCTGGCTCTTGTCAGGAGTTTTGGATTTCAGGCAGGAGTAAAAGGTGCAAATCATGGAAAGAGCTTGTTTTCCTGCACACGGAGGATGGGTTTGCTGTTGAGAAACCTCTCTTGGTGAGCTGGCTTGGAGAGAGGGCTGCAGGCGGGTGTGAGTGGTTCAAGCCCAGCCCCAGCCGGAGCAGCCGGGGTTCTTCCAACCCCGCCCCCAGCCGGAGCAGCCGGGGTTCTCCTGCTGTACGGCGTCTCCTTCTTTCCTGACTTACATGTCTCAAGGAAGCGGAAAACCATCACGGAGCAGGGGCGAGCTGGCCGACCTGAAGCGTGCCCCACTGATCCGTCTCTGGAGGGCCCCGGGTCAGGCAGTGAGCGTGAGCGTGACAACTTCCCGTGGCGCGGGGAAGCCTCCCGGTCGGGGATGGTGCTCAGCCCACAGACCGTCATTCATAGGTGATGACACCTGGGCTCTGCCAAGTTTCCTCAAGCTTTTGTCGAAGATGGGAGGGATGTGGACAGTTAATGACATCTGTGAACCCCATCTGGAGGGGACCTTTTTTTCCCCTCTTCGTCTTTCTGAGGGACTGGAGTGGAAGCGGTGGGGAGCG
>NW_010126454.1:40935-42372 GCF_000699245.1 Pterocles gutturalis
GGCAGTAGGGTGAAGAGCCGGACAGGTTGTGCTGGCGCGATGGAGAGGTCCGGCTGGGACACTTTGGCCGAGTCGTCTGGGCGGGAGGCAGAGCTTCAGGAGAGAAGAGGGACCTGGGGAGGAGGACAACCCAACGCACACCCCACCTCGGGCGGTGCAGGAGGCTCCAGGGGAGAGCTGGCTCTGCTGGCGGAGGGCAGAGTGGCCCGGACAAGGAGGAAAGCACAGCAAATGCTGGGAATATGTGTCCTTCTTACCTCATATGAAATTGAGAACAAATCCCCTAACCGCATTAAGTAGTTCTGCAGAGAAGGCATGGTGAAGGCTTTTTATTACCTTCTGGAAGAGCACACAGCCAGACATTTGGCAAGAGGTTCCAGAAAATCATTAGGTAAATGCAAACTGCAGGTACTGTGTTCAACCCCTCAGCTCTCTGCTTCTCCCAGACCCCAGGAATGGTCTCTTAGTGTAGGAAAAAACCCCACAAATGAGTCTTCTGTCCTGTGCAAGTAATGGGGGTCCCTAACGTGGCTTCTGCAAGCTTTTGGTGCAGGAACTGTTTCCTTTTGTGGTCATTTGATGCAGTCGGTAACTTTTGGTGTGCTGAAGGTTACAAAGGGGAAGGAGACCAAGAGCCCTCTCCTGGCACAGCCCGAAAGGACAGCTGGAAAAACAGCGCGAGTTGGTGGACTGGGATGGGCAGGTGAAAGGAAGGCGTGGACACTGGAGTAGGACTGAAGGGCAAGCCGCACACTTTATTTATAATCCAAATAGAAATATACTGCAGGCATCAATCTGGAGAGTGCATTCTGGGCAGGCCCGTGGTGCAGGGGTGCAGCATGGACGGTGGGTTGGTCTGGTGGCTTCCCCCTGGGCTGCCCCTGCCCAGGCGAGCACGGGCCACGCGAGGGGGATGGGGGAACGCTGGTTTGCATGGCTGATGGCAGACTGGCATTCTGTTAAGCCAACTTGCACGAATTTACGTAAACAGCTCAGCAAAGTGTATTTTGAAAGAGGGTTTTGGAAGGCAGATCAAGAGGTACCTTTGCAGTGTTGCTGGACTTGCTTCCAAATGTGAGCAGCAGCAGTGCCGGGGAAGCACGGCGAGGTTTGCTCTTATCTCCAGACCACAGCCCCCAGAGACCTGCAAACCGAGCCCCGTTGCTGCTCTGATTCCCATCTCGTAGACATCAATACTGGGCAAATAATAGGCTACAGTGATGTGGGACTTTGCCCTACTCTTCTTCTGAACTCCTTTGTTACCCCTGTCCCATGGGCTCAGGGTGTCTCATAGGCTGGAGTCACAAACCATGGGGACAGGCTTGGGGGCTGTGCTGGCGGGTGGGTCTGAGCTCCAGGAGCATTTAGAATCAGAGAATCCCAGGATGGTTTGGGTGGGAAGGGACCTTAAATCCCATCCAGTGCCACCCCTGCCAT
>NW_010126454.1:42666-42957 GCF_000699245.1 Pterocles gutturalis
TGCTCTCCCCCAACTCTCTCAGGCTTTGCAGGTCAAGTATATGCTGTTCTATGTTCTGCAAACACCACCCGAGGTCTATCCTGTTGTGTAATTGCCATAATTTGAGTCTTGTCCACGCTGCTGTATCACCCATGGATCCAATACACCCTACGTGTATGTGAACCCCAGGGTTAGGTGTGACCCATGTAGTATGAGCTCTTCAGTACAGCCTGTGTTGTAACTCCTCTAAAAGCCAAAATGTGCATGAAGGTGGTTATGAATTAGATGTTTCCATTCCTAAAACAACCCGCA
>NW_010126454.1:43013-43257 GCF_000699245.1 Pterocles gutturalis
ATGTGTGCACAGAGCTGCAAACGCCTCGTCCTCCCGACGATGGGAGCACAGCTGGGCACTCCCTGCTCCTGGGGTTTGGAGGAGCAGGGACAGAGGGTGTCAGTCCTCCTCCAAACTTCACATCCCCTCCTACCGGGAAAAGGAGGCTGGGAAGGAGAGGTGCAGGTATCATCTGTGCAGAGGTGATGGCCTCAGTTACCTTCCAAAGAAATAAAAATAAAATAAAATAATTTTTAAAAATTAT
>NW_010126455.1:0-9036 GCF_000699245.1 Pterocles gutturalis
TTTTTTATTTTATTTTATTTTTTTTTTTTATTTTCTAATTGAGCATTAGCCCAATGCCTGAACCTACATCTGTAGCTGAGGTTGTTTAGTACTGGCATCGTGTTTTCTTATGGCCCTTGATTCACTGTCTTTAAATCAAAAGTGTCCTTCTTCTCATGCATTGATCAGTACTAAGTACAACATTTGCTTAATGAGATTGGAAGGCCGGTAGTCTTGAAATTGGATTGCAAAGTGGGATATTATAGCCAAAATCATCAAATCAGATCTGAAAATTTATTTCTACTTGAAACAGAGGACTTGTGCAAGGGGAAAATACACAGCAATTGTGGTTCTGAGAGTGAGGAAACACAAGGGATGCCTTAAAGAAAGCTACTCTGGCACGTGTATATCTGTTTCTTGGTGTAAGTACTGAGAGTTAGAATCACCTGTGAAACAAAATAAACAAACAAAATAAATTTTTTGATCTCTCTGCTTTGCCTGAAGGGGCAAAGGGATAAAAACTTGTATGGAAAATACACAGCAATTGTGGTTCTGAGAGTGAGGAAACACAAGGGATGCCTTAAAGAAAGCTACTCTGGCACGTGTATATCTGTTTCTTGGTGTAAGTACTGAGAGTTAGAATCACCTGTGAAACAAAATAAACAAACAAAATAAATTTTTTGATCTCTCTGCTTTGCCTGAAGGGGCAAAGGGATAAAAACTTGTATATTCATGACAGTCTGGGAAATAAGCTGACTGTTAATAAGTCAAATATGTATATCCACTCATAAAATTTTTGTGAAAATTATCTACTTCCAGATCATCAGATCTTGAAGGCTTTTACAAAGGAAAGCAGTATCACTAAATCCTGATTTACAGTAGTATAATGGAGGTAGAAATATTATGAATAATCACTGTGGTAGAATTTTACATGGGCATTATTTTTTGCCCTCATTATAAAGCTGTGCAGTACTACTGAGTGCATAGAAGGGCTGAGGGCAACCAGCTGCAGAGCTGACACATCCGTGCTCCAGCAGTGTTTTATGATCTGCCCCTTATTCAGTATATGGGGCAGGATATTAACGATGTCAATCTGCTTCCTCACTTTTCCTTGTAAGAATTTGTATTATCTTCTATATCTTTTTCATTCTAGCACAAATAAAGACTGTATTAATCACAAGTTTCCAAGATAATAGTGTTGATTGGAAATGCCTACTTCAGATTGTTATTATTGTGTAATTTTGAAATACAAAAACGTTAACTTCTTTTTTACTCTCTGTTATTTCCCACAGGGTGCAGCTCTAATTCGAATGTTGGCTAACTTTATGGGTCACTCTGTGTTTCAAATGGGCTTACAAGTAAGTAAAGGCATTTCTGTGTTTGTGTAGATGTGCATTTCTAGCAGTTTCTCTTGCTCTCTTTTTTCTTTTTAAACTGACTTTGCATCTATTTGTGGAAATGTTTCTTTACTTCAGGACCATCTGAAGCACCGACATGTCCGTAAAGCTGAATTTGATGGAAGATGCTGAGTAGTGTAACACACATTGCGGTATCCCCAGTTTCAGCTGTATTTATTCGTGTATCAAGCAGTTGCACTTTAACTGGCACACAGTTTTGTGTCTGTTTTGTGTAGACTGCCATGTAAAAGCCATTTTATCCATGTGACAACTGTGTAAAAGGCTGGGTGAGGAAAGAGCTGCTTCCTACGTTTGTGTGCTGGTATAACAATTAATAACAAATGATGTCAAGCCAACTAGAAAGTGTACAGCCCTAAAACTAGTAATGCTTTTCAGATAAATATTTTTGCCTTCGCTTCTCCCATAGCAAAATCCTTGAGCTTTATTTTTACCTTTGATAAGCATGGAGTGCTCTCTGCCTTAACAATGTTTTGAAAACTCACTTTGCCTTTTAAAGAAATTTAAAGAGGTAACATTTCTGTACAGAGAAAGAAATTCAACATGCTGATTACCAAGGATGAACTCTTTTCAGCAATAATTCAGCGCAAATGAGTTTCGTAAACTATTTAAAAACAAACAAGTCAAAACATAAAAAACAATGTGACTCCCTCTATTCCATTGAAATTTGCTTGAGTAAATCATGTTACAGGCAGCTGTGATTGATGAATTATGTATGATGCAGCCTGCTACTTAGAAGTGTCCTTTAAAGTAAATTGATGTTCACCTGAAATACAATTATGCTAAGATGGAAAGAGCAATCAATCTTATCTGTTCTGAGTAAGCTTTTCATTTTGAAATTTAAATAAACTATGTCTAGGATCAGGTAATTTTTTTAACAGAATAATTCTGCCTCTAACAAAAATAAATTGGAAGATAAAATATAAAACAAAAGTTAAATAAATGCATTGGTTATGTCAGAGAGGTGTGGTCCATACAATAGGTAATGAAAGGAAACCTGCTGGGGAAATACGGCTTTTTAGAAAGTTTACAGGACATTCAGGGTTTACAGTGTAATTTATTCACAGGACCCAGCTGGGTTGTTTTCTTAGTTGTAGCACCACGTCAGATGAGTTAGATAATCTTCTTATCCAGATAAGAAATTTTGAAATCAAAAGTTTCCTTCCTAAAATCTTGTATGTGTCGAGGGTAAAACCCTCAACTCATTTAAGCCAGTAAGACTTCTGTCCTTAGTCTAGCAAACTCCATATTCCATCCAGAAACTTTAGCCTGCATAGATCCAGTCATATGGAAATTGAATAGCACATTTTCCCAAAAAGGCATTTCACTCAGGGTTTTGGAAAGAGGAAGTTCTAATATGTACATCTCAAACCCCGTTTTTCTATTTTCTTCCACGTTTGCCTGAGAAATAACAGTGTGCAAGTTGTCCTGAAATAAATTTAGAAAAATGATCAGATCAAAGAATAGGGCTATGCAGGGATTAAATAATCATAATTACCAGAAAGTTGTAATGGAGCTTTGTTTTTTTGATTTGAGTGGTTTCCTATTATTTCTGCTTTTCACTGGTTCTGCTCTAAATAGAAACTCTTCTGTTTGCTAATGAAAGTTTATGAAAAATCTAACTGTGAAAATCTGACTAGTGAACGTGTTGGCATCAATTCAGTAGGAAGATGATATTCTGACTTACTTTATAGAAACTCTTTGAAATCCAGATAGGGATTTTTCCATGTGTATGTCTTCAAGTTGACCAAAACAAATCTTAAAGATCATAAGCTTGTTCATAAGCTACTAATTATGTGATTGGAAATGATCTGTCAATCATTTAATTCTTTATGTTTTGTGGATCTAACAAAATAGTGTTCCTGCATTGTGAAGTTGGGAGGCTATCTTTGATAATGATAAGGGGAACTGGAGGACTAATTCACCCTTTCTATCATGCGTTGGTTTAGGCTTTTTAGCTCTTTAGCCTGGGCACAGTTACTTGGGATTTAGCGTTGTGTTGCCTTCAATCCAGTTTTATCATGGAATTCTACCGTTCAAGTAAATGGCCTTTCTCAAGGATAGCTGCAAAATTAAGTATTAATACTATTTATAAATCTCTTCAAATAATGAATACTCTGAAAGTGCACTTGGTGGTTCGTTCCTCCTGGGTTGTTCTAATGGCTTGCTGAGTAACTGAGTTCTGAAGGACCTTCGCTTTACCTTATTTGCTTTGTTTTTCATTAGCCTCCAGTACATGGAGAACATCAGTGTTAATAGTATTAATATTATTTCAGTTCTTTTTAGTGTATTAGGTATGTCCTTAAGTGTTTCACAGATGATAAAAAAGGAGTATTCCTGTAGTCTTATTACACTAGCATAAACCAAAATGAGTAGCCCTTTTTTTGTGTTTGCATTGAGTGTTTGTGGTTTCATTGAAATCAAGGTATGATTCATCATCTAATTAAGAGCTACAGAATTAGAGCTTTTACATAAGAGAAGCTACAATAAATATGCTAATCTCTGGGTTAAGGAGAGGAAAAGATAAGATTTAGAGCAAAAAGCAAATGGGATAGGTACTTTTTTGTTCATGACCACTTTTTTATTGAATTGCATGCTATCACCTGGCAGGTGGACTTTTTGAAGAGCAGATCACGATGGCTTTGGGGAGATAAAATTCCTCATATGCCAAAGAAAACAATCATGTTAAAAAGAAGAAAAAAGTTAATGAAGGCGAGTAGGGCTATTTGTTGGATATTCTTTAGTAATGAGTATGAGCTGAAGCAAATGTACAAAGGTGCACATGATCCCTAACAGTTCAGCAAGCCGTTCTGCTCAGGAGTCTGCAAGGAGGTAAAATTGTATTAGAGATGGTCAGTTTTACACTGTAGATGGCTTTGGAGAAATTCATAACTGTCAAGAATAACTGGCCTGTTCTATCACAGTAAATATACTGTGAAAGACCATTGGATTATAGTTTGTTAGTTCCATAATAAAACTGCAGCCAAGAGACTACTTAGTGAAGGTATGATTTTCTGGAAGCCCTTCAAAGACATATGATGTCTTGAAACGTTATATTTTAAAACAGAAGATTTAGTAACAAAGGAAGAACTTTCTCGCTGTTTTCACATACCACTCCATAGACAAAACTGAAAGAGAACATATTTTTATTGGCTGTTACCAGCCACAGGTGATATACAGCATACAAGAAAGTCCCCGCTTTTTTTTTTTTTTTTTTTTTTTTTTTGTAGGAAATGTCTAATAAACCCTTCCTTCTCACAGGAGGTGATTTCTTTCTTTTTAAAAGTCCTGACGTCTTTCATGATGTGCAAAGCTTTTATACTCCAGGGAAGTTCAAGAGGTGTATGTCGCTGAATGCCAGTACTCTTCTTACAAAGTGATGTTGCTTTTCAGTCAAAAAGCCATTAACCAGCTAGGACAGCGATTACAGTATGAAGGGGCTTGGTCAGCACCATTTGCTCTGATTATATTTCTGAACTGCATAGATTGGTAGAGGAAGAAGCTGTAAGTTGGTCTTATAATTCAGTCATCACTCAGGGCACTAATATGCAATATAGTATTAGATTTGTGTGAGATTTTCATCTGTAGGCTGTTGTTCTTAATCTGTGTGCTTGAAATAGGTGGTTGCTTACATGACTGGTGTCACTGTATTACATTTCCTGGAAGGTTTCACTGCCTTATGGCAAGGCACCTCTTCAAGTTATCAGTGGCGGTTTTTTTCATATTAAATATAGAGAAAAAGCCCAGTGATTTGAAGGTCTGATGCTTAGATGTGTGTAAGGAGGCGCTTCCAGCTCTGTAATGAGATATTTCTGGACTGGCTTATTTAATTTTTTCTTATATTTGGTTTGATTATTTTGAAGCCTCATCTCTATTACTGTAAGTTTGTCAACACTGCATTTCATTTGCCATGTGGCAGCTCATTGATCACATAGATCTGTATCCTTTTGAACTTCACTTGCTGCTATGTATGTGTTCATCACTCACTCTGATTTAGTGCATCATCAGCAGTTTGAATTAGTTACTGTAGGAGTCTCTGCTTCTGTGATAAATTAACTGCTTTTGTACTTTAGGCTTCCCATTGTACGTTTGGATGAAGAATTTCCATACAGTGCTTTGGATATATGCTGTCTTTTTTGGTGCTGTTGAGTGGCTGCTGTATTGAAACAAATTGGTCAACCTTTCAGAGGAGCTGTCTGGGGAAATGTGACATGCAGGCTGTTAAGTATAGCAAGGTTCAAATTTCAATCACTTTTTACTGTCATAAAGCCGGCTAGTTAAATTTTCTTTCATCCACACTGCTTAGTATTTCCTGCTTTTTAAACACCTTTGTGCATGCCTGTGTTCTGTTTGAATTGTGGCAGTCAATGTGAAACCCTATCAGAAACTTTCTAGGTGTAAAATAAAGCTCTAATGTGCTATTTTGCCACTTCTGTCCAGGAATCTAGTAGTACAAGAAATGTATTCATCCATTTCCATAGTATTATTTTATAATCTGTTTTTTGCATACAGGTTTCAGTGGACCCATTTTATCATACCTCTTTATTGTATCTTTATTCCCAATTCACAAGTTAGCTGTATGGTGTTTATAATGAGACATCATTAGAGACTTCTTAATAGAGTTTTCTATAAAAACAACAAAAAATCAGGCACCTTAGTATCAGGCTCAGTAAAGCAATGAGCTGTGATGCTGTCTTCAGACCAACAGTGCACATGAAACTAACTGGAGTCTTCCTGTCTTCAGTGGGAGGGTGTAACTGTAGCCAACAGGCAGGAGCATCTTTACAGCTGGAGTACCTCTGGTGTTGCAGCTCAGCTGACAGGTGCCTTTAGTAGATGTTGAATAAAGTGCCTTTCAGCTAGTTCTGCAGCCATCTCCTTGTGGTTTAGAAGAGCACGGAGTGTATGACCTTGATGAACATCAAAGTATCACCATGGGTATACTAGCTATGACCCGTCCTTAAGTTAGTTGCTACAGATCCCTTTATTTTTCAAACTGTCTCACTTTTACTGACAGTTGTCAACAGAATAGCTTGGGCATGTTAAAAGCAGGACATAGGAAGTCATAACAAGTCTCATAGGAGCTGACATCACTGTTTTCTATGCTGCATGTCATATGAGGTTGATAACATCTTTCACCTTTTCTGGCCTCTCAGCATTTCTCATGCTTCTAATTTGCATCAGTCTGGTTTTTATGTTTACATTTCTTAAATGGATTCAGTGTTATGGTCTTTTTCTGTAGCTTTTTCCACCATGACTTAAGTAGGTCAGTAAAAGTTTACATAAGAAACTTCTGGAAGTTGTAGTGTCACAAGATTTTTTTCCTTTTGAAAATGTTAGGATGTGTAGTAAGGGCCAGACCTGGATATCACTACAGAATATGGAAGTTCTTCCTCTGGCTCCAAGAGGATTTGAGTGTACTATGTGTGTAGCAAAATGCTTCTGTTTAAAAAAAAAAAAAAAAAAAAAAAGTAATTCAAGATGTCTAATTAAATGTCCAGTTCTTGAGAAATTATGTTATTTTTATCTTTGCATTCTCTTTCTTTTTTATATGCAGCTTAACCAGGATTTTTAGTTGTGCAGTTGCTCAATGTTTTCTATGTAGAGCAATATCTAATTCAGTTCACAAAGTGGACACACTAACTGAATTGTCCTTCTATCCAGTAGTTTTGTATACTTTTCATTTGCTTTGTAGCCCTGGTTCATAACTGCTATGTATGATTTTCTTAAATGCTGGCCAGTGTGGTATGAGTGCATCACCAACAGCTGGTGAACAGAAAGCATAAACTGCATAGGGAGGGAAGGGGTAGGGCTAGCCTCATTTTATAAATGGAGATCTAGGCCCAAAGAAATTTTAAGTTGAATGTTACACAAGCGTGGAGAATGCAATACGAGATGCCCAGTGCAGCACTTGATTCCCTCCCCTGTGTCTTAGCACTTACAGATTGGAAGAGTTTATATGTTCAAAGCACAGCTTCCACTGGCTTCACCTTCAGCTGTGAGCGCTCAGTGTGCCTGTAGCTCAGTGTGCCTGCAGCTCAGCCTTCAGGGGCACCAAGGTGGGCCTCCAAAAAATGTCGGTCGTATAGTTAATGTTGCTATAAATAAATCAGTGAGTGGAGTGCCTGCACATTTGAGGGAAAATTGGACCAATGTGATTAAAATAAAAAAAGATCTATGAAATTTGGATGTCTGTTTTGAAACCTGAGAAGATGTTCTTTGAAAGTATTTAGCATTATAAACTACTTCAGGTATTTAGAACAGTCTTCACATCAGGTTCAGTTACAGAGTCCAGCTCTGCTACAAATCAGACCACAGGGCTGTACATAATGCACCCACAATAATAGTAGCCATCCTTCATGACTGCTCTTGTTTTTTACCTGATATAGCATAAGTGCTGCACAGAGAGAACTTTTTTCTTAAACTGTTGCATTAGCAGACTATTCCCATTTGGTTATATTAACTCCTTTCTGTCCTTTCTGCTCTGCTTTTGCAGAGTAAGTCTCAGAAAATTTGCAGATGACACCAAGCTGAGTGGTGCAGTTGACACACCTGAGGGATGGGATGCCATTCAGAGGGACCTGAACAGGCTCAGAAGTGGGCCCATGTGAACCTCAAGGCCAAGTGCAAGGTCCTGCACCTGGGTCGGGCTGGGGGATGATGGGATTGAGAGCAGCCCTGCAGAGAAGGACTTGGGGGTGAATGAAAAGCTGAACATGACCCGGTAAAGTACACTTGTAGCCCAGAAAGCCAACTGCATCCTAGGCTGCATCAAAAGAACTGTGAGCAACAGGTCAAGGGAGGTGATTCTGCCCCTCTACTCTGCTCTTGTGAGACCCCACCTGGAGTACTGCATCCAGCTCTGGAGTCCTCCGCACATGACAGACATGGACCTCTTGGAGTGAGTCCAGAGGAGGGCCATGAAAGTGATCAGAGGGCTGGAGCACCTCTCTTGTGAAGAAAGGCTGAGAGAATTGGCGTTGTTTAGCCTGGAGAAGGGAAGGCTCAGGGGTGACCTTACTGTGGCCTTTCAGTACTTGAAGGGGGCTTATAAGAAAGATGGGGACAGACTTTTTAGTAAAGCCTGTAGTGATAGGACAAGGGGTAATGGTTTTAAGCTGAAAGAGGATAGATTTAGACTATAAGGAAGACTTTTTTTATGATGAGGGTGATGAAACATCTGGAACAGGTTGCCCAGAGAGGTGGTAGATGCCCCATCCCTGAAAACATTCAAGATCAGGTTGGATGGGGCTCTGAGCAACCAGATCTAGTTGAAGATGTCCCTGCTTGTTGCAGGGGGGTTGGACTAGATAACCTTTAAAGGTTCCTTCCAACCCAAACCGTTCTATGATTCTTTTTGTCCCTGGTGCATTTGGATGAGATGGTTTTCTTCCCTAGTTGTCGGGGATTGCTGAGAGAACGGAGACTTGGGCTCTTCGCTTTCTGCTTCAGGGCCCTAAATTTCCTTGAAGTTTAGGCAGCCGTGAGCTGTCGGTACAGGGAGAGAGAGGGAGACTCTCAAGCTGCTGGGTCACATAAAGTTGATCAGTGCTTGGAAAAAGCACATTCCTTAAACAGGATTACTTTCCTTCTGACCTTTACACCTCTGCTTCCATGTGTCAGACAGCAGAGCTTTTCAAAG
>NW_010126455.1:9049-31479 GCF_000699245.1 Pterocles gutturalis
GAAAAGGTAAAATGTATTTTTCCATACTTTCTTTTTGGTGTTGTTTGAAATTTTGCAGAAGAATCCAGTCTGAGATGGACATTTTGAAGGCAGGATTTAATCTCAGATGGTTACAATCTGGGCACACTAGAGGTCCCAGCGGGGGGGTTACAGAGTGATAATGGCAGGGGGGGCGGGAACCCCGGAGGCGAAAGTCCCCAGTGCACACGTTCAGAGCAAGGTTATAGTCGGTGTCACCTTCATTAGGAGGAAGTCGTGCTGTCCTTCAGCTAGCATAAAGTGCTGCTTTATTACTCCATTGCTAAAACTTCCTACAAAAAGAAAAACAAGTAGTATGTACACAACTTAACTTGTTAAGGTTGTTTCCTCAGAACTGGATTGCCCTTTATGACAATGTTACAATTGGATATATTACAGATACTGTGGCTGCTTCACTTGGCATGCTTTCAGTGAGCTTCTCTTATTTTGTGGCATGTGAAATTCAGTTATGACTATTTTCTCCTTCATTTTTATTGTAGGAATTATTAAGAGGAAGAATGATAGGTATGAATTCTCAGATAACGTCAGTGGGCTGAGCGGCTATTTAAGAAAATGTTTTCTTTTGGAATAAAATTATACTGTTTTCCTGATAGGAGCTCAGTGGCAACCTCGCCTCTGTTGCTATGAGGCAGCACAATGAACTTTACAGGGCACTGGAAATACGTGTTTTGTGTACGATCCTCGTGCAATCAAAATTTCCATTAACTCCTTAGAAATCAGTGGGGATATTTCCAGCACAAAGACTGTAAGATTGAACTCCTAGTTAATACTTTATACATGTCAGCAGTGAAATAAATCTACTTCTGTTCAGCCCAATGGAGGACGTTCAGAAAAAAGCTGAATCCCTACTGGATAGAACTGGCTGTCAATGAAACTTTCTCCTCATTCTCCTTCTCCTCTTCCTTTCCCTTTCTCTTTTCCTACTTACATTTGAAGTTGAGCTGCCAGAGCTAGGTAGACACAGTAGGATATAGCCAGATGTAAATGTTAATGATTTTTAAGGTGTCTGCATTTTGCAAAATTAAATGCAGCTTGAGAGACTGTATTGCAATATGGTCTTTTGCACCATGAAGAAACATAACTTATAAGCAAAGTCAAAGCTTCACTGTTACTGCTTTCCTATCTGTTATTCATTGTTACTGTACAAATGTTGCAGATCGTTAGGATCTAGACACAGTGACATGCAAATCATACTTACAGTAAGTTTTCTCAAGTGATTTATGGTGACCTTTTCATAGTAAGTAGCATTAATTTAATTCTAGTTCTGGGTTTTCTACTGAAAAAAAGTATTGCAGAAAAGTACATCAGAGATTTTTTTGCCTGGCAATTCCTGGGCATAGTTCAAGTTAATGCTAAGGAACGAGCAACCAACCTTTCACAATTAGCAGGTGCTATACAACTATCTCTGGAAAACGTTCCATCATTTTTTTTGTGTGCATTAAAAATATAATTTATTGAGACATATCTGGTTTTAGGTTCAAATGTATTATGCAACCAAACAAGGCAGAACTAAAATGAATGTGCAAATTCAGTCAGATATATGCAGTTCAGTTTCAAAGAGTACTTTATATCTGTAAGATTTGTTCTTAGCTCAGTAGTTTAGTATCACTACCAAATAATACATCAAATACATTTTTCTTTAAAGCCAAGCTTAATATACTAGCAAGTGTCTCACAGCACAGCAGATACCATCAGACTCTGCTAGGCAATAACTCTGCAATCCTTCTAACTGTTCCCTTTAGACTTTGCATGCAGACTGTTTTGCCGTCACGCTGCAATGTTGATGTGTTTCAGAATGAAACCTCCTTCCTCTTCATGTTAGCTAATAGGTGAAGCTGAATTTTACAAGGGAAATAAAACTCTCCGTTTAATAATTCTGATGTTTTACTAAGAATTCCCAACAAAACAGGATATATTTTGAAGTAGCTGGAAATTTGCCTCGAGTACAAATTTTGAATCTGTTTTAGATGCCTCATTCATATTGGATTCACTGAATTGCAATGCAGAAGATGTATTAGTTGCAAAATTGTGTTTCTTACTGTGGTTCCAGGTTTGATTCTTGTCTCGTGTTGGAATGAAAATGATAGGGCCATACTGATTTCAGTTGGATTACTTCTGATTTACAGTGCTGGTCTCTTATCAACAAGAAGCAGGTAGAGTGAAGAAAGCAGTACTGTTGATTCAATGATGGCTCTTGCCTTTTCCTTTCTCTTAAGTTTCTCTTGTGTCTCAGCCTGAGCGGTACACTGTTTGGGACAGGATGCAGGTCCTATCTGTATCCTCTAAATAAGCGTTACACTTGCAACATCATGGATGAGACACTTTCAACATTGCCCTAATTCTTCTCCCCCTGAAATCAATGCTAAAAGTCCCATTGACCCATATAATGCCAGAAATGTCAGTTCTGCTGATCTGATTATCGTTAAGAGTGTATGGGAGTATTATGAATTACAAAGGAAAAAGGACAAAGTAAAATACTATAATTATGTGGCATATTCAGCATCATTGGCTCTGGAGAAAATTGAGATTTATTTCCATATATGGTTCCAATATCACTGTTCCTGATTAGTAGTTAGAGCTTGCTGTTCGGATATAATGATTTAATTGCAGATATGACATGTTGACAGTGGATATTTTCCAGTTGCTGATGATTGCGAGCATTGTTCCACTGTTGTGTGTGAAAAAATCTAAATATACCTTTTGAAAATAAAGTACTGGAATTTCAGCTGGTGTACATTGATGGGATTCCACTGTTTTCCTTCCCTAGGATTTTATGCATTGACTGAGATATTAGCCCAAAGAGAAAGCAGAACACAGCTGAAGTGAATACTTGCATGACACCTCTGAAGTATGTTGCACACCTCTCAGGGTTTTTTTAACTTTTTACCTGTTTGTGAGTTTGAGTCTAGAAGTTAGCTAAGAAGTTCCTGACAGTGGACATTTTAAATGCTGCTTTCCTGTGGTACCACAGTAAAATTATTTGGAACACTGAAATTGTTAACTTGCCCTTAAGAATTTTAAATTGCTTAATGCAGCTAATGGTAAAAATGCAGGCTAGATGAATTAGCGATTGAGAAAGTATGACTGTATATGGATCAGATAAATCTTTAGTGTTGTTATTGAAAGAAAAAGACAAAAAAATTTTTTTGAAGAAAGGAAAAAATCCCAGTCCTATCTTGCAGGCCCCGACATCTTACAGGGACACCACCTTCAGAAAAGGAAGAGACAGACAGAATTACTAATCACTTAAAATATGTTAGCCAAGAAATTTCTATGTAGAAGAGATTCAACAGGTAGCTCCACTGATTTGTGTAGAATTATCAGAAATAAGGAGAAAAAGATTATCCTTAGCAGCTATATCCTTTGATTGTTCAAAGTGGTGTAAAATTCTAATTCAGAGTTTTATTTTTAATGCCAAGTAAACAAGGTTTAAGCTTTTATACAGGTACACAAAATTCCATTGAAAGTAGCTGAAGGTGTGAATTGTAATTGTATTAGTTAAACCTCATTGTAGCCCCATGTGGGCACTTTCAAAACTGAAGTTAACAGTTATTTCGTTTACTTTAATTCATGACAGTGTTTTCATTGTGACTTGGAGTCACTGAGTTTAGTCTATTTCTATTCCGAATGACAGCGTCCATATGTAAGGTTTAATGAAGGATAACTAATTCACTATGAAAATTAGTTTATTGATGAGAAATGATACCATCAACTGTTAGCTGATTGTTGAAAAGAACATTTGAGCATCGCCTTTAGAGAAATGCACTTCAAAATAAACTTTTTGTTTCCCTCACATGTGATACGTTGATAATCTTCCTCTTAACTGTCTTCTGAAATCACCACTTTGTTTCTTTCTCTCTGGTCTCTCTCATAATACTCGTCACATAGTTGGAGAGGACACTGGCTTAGGAAGCCACCTTTGTGTTTTCCTCAGTGCTACCTCCAGCTGCTGTTTCCCATCCATGCATGGCCACCCAGTGCCACTTCATTTGTACCAGTGGAAGAGTTTGAAGTCCTTTTTGGTAAACTTGATCAAGGAAAGAAGGTTGTCCTTGGTGCAGAATGCTGGATTTACTTCCTATACAGGCCATTTCAGAGGTCTAGTTTGCAAAGCAGCCTTACAGACAGGGGGATGGGGACAAAGAGGAGCACAGGTTGTGGAAGGTGCTTATTCTGGCTGTACCACCAAGGTGTCATCAGACTGTAGCTCAAGGGGGATGCAGGAATTCATTTGTTGCTGTGTGTGTATATAAAACTGATGTGATAATTTTAGTACCAGGTGGGGAATGTCTACACTGCAGGCATGGCCTTACACTCATGTGCTTGCTGTTTTGATGTAATTTTGGTGCTGATTTTTGTCATTGTAGGTTGAAACGCTTTTTTAGTTTAATTCTTGGCTTGTTGGCCAGCGAGTAACTTAATTTTTTGTTGGAGGAACACATTTTAATGTTGTAGTAGATTAAAGTATAGGAAGGATATCAGCATTTTTGAGCCTCTGGTAGAACTCGCTCATGAAAGTTGAAATATATTCCATGATTCTAGTGTATTCTGTAGGTTGACAGTTTCTCATAAGTCTGCCTGGAAGCAGTTTTGGGCACTCTTAGTAAAACTAATGTTGAAGGTGAAGAAGTTGTTTGGCTTATCTGACCTGGAAAAATCTGTTTCCAAGGTTTTCCTTAGTTAGCTTTGCAGTGCTGCTTTGATAAGTGGTCTGAACACAGCTATTCTTCCAATTTGGAGGTAGCTCTGTAGCTTGACTCATTGGTACACATCAATTCTGACACAAATAGAGTTAAACTCTGTCTAATTTGCCTTATACAATACCTACTCCTTATTTTGTACTCTACTACTTATCTGACTGCCCAACCAGGAGGGTGATGACTTCTCTTCCTTAAGGCTCTTTCTCAAGGGTTAGTCTGTTGTACAGCTGAAAAATGCTGCAAACCTATTTGACTATTTTAGCTTTTCTGTTCAGTAGTCTTCCTCCCTTACGGGAATCTTCACTTCTTTGTAGCTTGCTGGTAGTGCTTCACCACTGGTTCTCATTTCCTCTTGTTTGTCACTCACCACTGCAAACATATGCAGTACCTTCCTCCCTCTGACCCTTGCCCAAGATCTTTTATTTGAATGTTAGGCAATGCCAAGATAATATGTGATAGCAGCTTTGATGTTAGCAGTGCAAAGGAAAGGGGGAAAAAAGGTGGCATGTTATAGTCTGTGAGTTAGCATCTGTCAGGTGGCGTCTGGTGGCTTAAGGTGAAGTATACAAATTTCGGGGAAAACAAACACCCTGGATTTGATAGCCCAAGCCTTAGAGCCTGATTTCCACCTGATCTAAGTGCTTTTATTAGTAGCTCTAAATCTTCAGTAAAATACAGCAGTCATGTGTAAAACCGTTCAACAAGAACATATTGTAGGCTGCAGGGAGGAGGATGTGCACTGAGGAGCAAACAAAAGAGGGAGGTAGAGGCAAGACTGTTGTTTCCTGAGCCCTGAGAAACTGGGACATTCAGAGGAACATAGCCACGAGAATTTGATGCCAAAATTTTTTGCTACTTTTTCCTCACTCATGTTTTATAGTGGAATTTCCCAGTTATCTTTAGGAGAAAAAAGTAGGTTATTCAATGTTAATGTGTTTCAGATCTCAGTACCACTCATGTAAGTTGGGAGCTGTTTCTTCAACTGACCAATCAACGTCATACAGATAAACTGAGAAAGGAGTTTGGTCCTAGAATTGATGTTTCAGTTCCTGGTTATAGATCTGAAGTCTCCCCTGAAAGTAAGGTACATGTTTGGAGACTTATTCTCCCTTTACACTTGTTTAACCCCTTTGCATTTATCAGTCACGACTTTTTATTAGTTGTGAGTGTTATCATGTTTGGATGGTGGGGTAGTTCATTTTTTCACAACCAAGAGGCTCAATCCCTAGCAGTACTGAGAGAACTAAGATTGCAAAGGGATAAAAGACCTTTTCCCTTTTAAATAATCTCCTTTTCTTAAAACAGTCTAATACCATGCAGGGCCTGCAAGCTTAATCAGTACAGCATTACTAAAAGCATCTTTCAAAATCCTTTAGCACTTTTCAGTATACTCCTACTACTGTTTAAGCTATCTGCTTCAGTATTCAAGTAATAAAATAATTTCAAAAGCATTGAGCCTTTTATTTTTTTTGGAGGGGGATTAAGATTACTATTTGACAAAACATTATATTATAGTCTAAATCTGTTGAGATTTTTTTGCAAGATCTAAGTTTTGGTTGTGCAGTAATTGGACTTTGTTTTCACGGTGTGACAGATTCTGGATATTTTTTTAATTAGATGTTAAAAATTACTAAAACATGCCAGAAAACCACATTCTCTGATTAGTTGTTTTTTGTTTTTTTTTTTTTTTTAATTTTTATTTTTACTGATAGAGGTGAAGGAATCCTATTCCGTTACTCTTTTTGGCAAAGAGTGGCTTCATGTTTTAATGCCAAGATCTTAAGAAGAATATTACAAGAGGATGCTTGCTGAAAATGTAAAACCAAATGATCATTCTTGTGTGTGTGTTTGATTAATTTTCATGTTGAGTGACACTCTGACAGGGTCTGTGAACTTTCTTTCTACTTTCCCCATGGTAAAGAAAAAGTTTAGGGGTAGCATTACAGTGAGGGAGAAAGGGGGAGTTGTAGAGTCTTGGGTTGTTAAAGACTTTTTCATGCCATCTTTTCTCCTCACTCATGATGTAGGGCTATAGCTGAAAGTTAGAAAGGTGTATCTCCATGCTCCAGCATGCTCCAGTTGATGGAAGAGCTTTTGAAGGTGTTAGACTTGCAAGTTTATGATGGTAAGCAGCCTTACAGCCAGATGGTTCTGGACATATGTGTTTATGAGAAAGCGGCTTTCAGTCACTTTACCTTGTTTGGAGCTGTGCCTCATGAGCACATCTTAGATTCAGGCAGCTGTGTTTTCAGTGTCGTCTTCCTTTTCTGTTCTGTGGCTGATATCTCTCTTCTGTTTGCTTTGGTTCTTTTCTATTCAATGTAAAGGCAAAGGGGTGACTAATATTCCTGCCCTGGAGAATTACAGTGGATGAGAACATGTATTCTGCCCCTTTGCAAGCTACTTAAGACTTAGATATGGGTCCCCAGGAGGAAAAACAGTTTATATTCCTGCTTGTTTCATCCTTAGAAATGACAAGCAGGGTATGTATAGATCTTTGGCTCCTATTTTAATACTTCTTGGGATGTCTTTGATGCTGATATGTATAAGCTTTTTCTCTTCCTTTTTAAGCTGAGTGCCTGTCTGTGAAAGGTACAAGGAGCCAAGAGAGGCTGCTAATCTGCTAATGAACGTTCAAGCTGGGTCATGGTAATGCTAGCTAGCTTTGAAGTCATCAGTTTGGATGGTGGTAACAAAATGTAACTTTACAGCATGGTGGGGAATGTTTGGGTCTGATGGTGTCCTCAGTTTGAAAGCAAGCTCTAGTATGAGGACACATATTATAGATCTGTAAAAGCATGAATGGCTTGAGGAGAGTGAAGTAGGGAACAGTAGTTCAGTGTCTTTTCTAGTGCCAGAACTAGGGAGTAACAGATGACACCAGCAGGCTGGCAGATGTTAGAAAGAGAGGCATCTTCACACAACAGATCACTGAAGTGTGAAATGCTTTTTTATAAGGTGTTGCAAATGCTAAACACTTATAGGGGTTCAGGAAGCAACTGACCAAATTCAGAGAAGATAGCTATTAAATACAGAGATACTAATCTGCTCAGGATTCCTTGTGCCATGAAGTGCTGGATGATGGGAGAGCATACTAGGAAAGTATCACTGTATGTTTGCCCTGTTTTATACTCTTTTTAGGTGTCTTCTACTGGTTATTGTTGAAAACAGGATACTGATATATCAGGATGTGTGATGGGACCTGGTTCAGTAGCTTTATGCTCTTGTGCCTATAGAAAGTGCACTCATATGTTGTGTTTATCATTGTATTTTCTTTTTTTCTTATTTTATTGTACATGTTAGGATTCCTTTTGTTTTCCTTTGTATGATAAATGTGTTAGATTGGAGCACAACAGATTTTTAACTGACGAGCCACGTCTAAACCTCCCAACCTGTGTACTGGGAGAAAAAACAAAAGAAAAGGGCAGAAGCTTTTCATCTCTTTGCAGTTTTTCTGAATGCAAAATGTAAAAGCTAAATGTAATGTCTAATGGTAGATTGGTAAACAGGGTTGTTGCTGGATGAAGTAAATCCTCAAGTGTTTTACCCATTTTATTTTGCTGTGTAACGATCCTGAAAGCTACTCTCAGAAGGACCAATACATGCAGCATTTTCTAGTACCACTTAGAAAGTACATGTATATTTGTTGTTATTTATTTACCTTGTCCCACTTTTGTTTATTTCTATTTTAGCTTTTTAATTTGCAATTCAACTTCTTTAGCTTTGAAAGCAATTGAATATTTCACTGTGCCTCAGATGATTCCGTATTTTTAGACAAAACGGAAGCACAGTGTGTTATAGGTGCAGCCTATGTAATATTGTCTTTTTTGAGTTTTTCTCATGACATTGCTCAGACTAGGCACTGCATTTACAGAGTCAGTGTTCTCATTTAGCCTTCCTAGCCTCTGATTAAGTGGGAGTTGCTGCTTGTTGTACTATGAGTTGGCTGACAAAAGCTAAATCTGTCACAGGTGCTACAGTTTGTGTATCAGAAAATTTGCTTTCCAAATACTAATTGTTCCCAAAGTATCTTACTTCACACAAAGCACAGATAACAGAGTCAGCAAATTTGTCCCAGTTTTATCATTGTACTATAAATTAGGGTTTGTCTCCTACCATTGTGTAAAGTGAAGAGCTAGAAATTCAAATGCAGGAGAACCCTTTGATTTACAACCTCTAATGTGTTTTTTCACTCAGTTCTTCCATCAACATGATGGAAATGTATGTTATTCAAATAATCATTGTTGAATTTCACTTTGTAATTAAATGAGCTGTTGTCTAGGCATATAGGCTGGTGGGAAACTAACAGTATTGTCTCTCCAGGTGTCATTAAAAACCAGTGTTTTGTGCTTGAAAGGACCAGACCTAACCTGGTCATATGCTTAAACTATTAATATGGGAAGTTAATTTGGTGATAGCTTATTAGACATTATCTTTATGTTTGCTGTGGGAGAGGAATGGACCCTCAGTCATTGAAACTGCAGCTGAATAAGTGAAAGAATTCAGTTTATTACCCCTCCTCCCCGAGACCCTTAGTCACGTATGTTGTGAAAACACACGTGTATATACCTGTGCACAAGCACGGAGTTGGGTTCCCATCACCCCTCTTCTGCTCCCTGTTTTGGAGACACTTTGTGATAACCTGTTACAGCCCTAGTTGCAAGTATGACATATTTTGACATTGAAGCTCCAGGATCTCCCTAGGTAAGAGTTTGTAGTTCAGGTAGGCTATTGCTCAGTTAAATCTTTTGTAACAAATCTAGCTATCATCTGAGTGAGCAAAGTTTTGAATGACCTGCTAAAATAGCAACTACAACTGTGTTTCAGCAGCTTCTCTTTTCATTGCTGAAAATTACTGAGGAACCTCTTCTGAGATGAGACAAATATTTAAAAATGTATGTTCCAAATATTTAGCTTATAGAGTGACTTACACAGAAAATGAAAGGTATTGAATGTTGTAAATGAAATTTTTAACAACAATTTTTGCATTGCAAACTAGCTTAATAAACTGTTTATTTACTCCTTTAGGATGAACATCTTGAACATTTCTAGATTTCTGACAAATGCAAACATTAATTTGATGTAACTTATAATAGCAGTGATTCACAGCTCTAGTTGTTTGGCTTGTGTATAGTAATACTGATTTGTATTTTTATTTTATTTCTGTAGGACTATTTAACCATTCACAAATATGGCAATGCAGACAGAAATGATCTCTGGAACATATTGTCAAAGGTAAAATGCTTTAATCTATTGCACTAAGGGAGAAGCAGGAATTTACCGTGATATTTTTCTTGGTGAGGTTAGGAGTGAATAGTGCATATTGAAATCTTCAGACCCCAGAGCGGATATAAAAATTGACGCAAAGAAATTTAATTAGAGTTAACCTAGTGGCAACATTAAAATATGTTTTTTTGCAGCATTTCTGTTCTTTGTTATGTTAGAATATATTTCCTTGCTTGTGCAATGTCACTGATGCGCAGTAAAAGATACTTCATGGAATCCGCTGTCATTGACTTCAGTGGCAGCACGTTGAGGCCCATAAGGTGGAAAGCACATGAAAGTGCTCAGCTTTGGCATTTACATCAGGTGTGTTTGTGGTTTTGTATGGAGTTATGATTTGTGTGAAGGCCAAAACTATTAAAGCTTTAAAGTTTGGTGTAAACAGATAAGTATATGTGTTTGGCATGCTGTAGAGACTTATAGTCGCTATGTCCATGCTCCCTTTGGTTGCTATGCCCAAGCTTGGCTTGAGTTTCTAGAGCCAGGTCCAGGGATCTCTAAGGGCAGAGTGTAATTTTCATGAAGTTAGCCAGGCATGCCTGAATTTCTTGCCTACAGAGCTTGTCTACAAAGCCACAATAAAGACAGAGAGCAAGCCAATATAGAGTACAGTCAGGGAGTTTGGGCACAAGTACCTACTCAAACCATGTGTAAACATGATAGTAGAGTTGTAACTGTTGACACCAAAGCTGCAATTCAGCTGGAGGTCAAGACAACTGCATTTATCTAGACAAGCAGGTATATACATATAAGCTAGGAGTCCACGCTCTGATTGTTGTCAATGAGGGATTCAGTTGCCTATTCATATACATCTAACAGTTACCTTAATTTATCCTACTTGGCTTCCAGACACATGATGTAAGTATGTTAGCTGTAGGTCCACCAGTTCTGCAAGGACGTGTTGAATATTTTAGGACCTCTCGTTTGACACTTGGAGAGTAGGAACAGCTGGAGTCCCAGAAATCTAGTCAATACAGTCAGCAGAGCATAGAGAGCAATTCAGTTGACTAGCAACTACACAATTACTTTAAAATGAGCCCAAACCACTGACTGTTGACTAGGAACTTGAGGTAATTGTTCAAATATAGGCAACTAGTGCCAGATTAGGTGAAGTAGGGTGTTCAGGACATTCAGGTGGGTATAACTGATTTCGTGCAAGATCTGTGGGGAAATCTGTACCCTTCTGGAGTGTCAGGTCAAGGTCAAATGACATTAGCTGCCTATGTGTGGGCAACTGAACTGAGTCCTCTGTCTGTACTGACTGTTAATGAGAGTTGAGATGTGTAATCTACAGTCAGGCTCTTAAATCTATGCCTTAGTCTAAAGCTGAATGCCACTGCAAATTTTTTTTTTTGTTTCTCCTTTGGTATTTTCCTCTGTTAAAGCCTGTAGAACAGTTCCGGGTGATGGGAGCTCAGAGGGATGAACATAATCTTGAAAGAACAGCAGAACCCACAGCTAATAAAATAGAACAAAATTGAGACTGTAATCTGGTCCATAACCATTACAGCTATTCTATATGCTCAAATCTACTGTTAAGGCTAGTAATTCTGTTTGCCTTACCTGTAAGCAGTTTTGTTGTCAACTACTTTGTTCTTAATGCATTGAAATTGCAGCTTCAGTTCTGAAGACTTCTTGCTGGGTTCTGCTTTATTCATCAGAGGTTGCTCAGTCTGTGATCTAGGACTGTTCAGCAGCTAGGGACATTTCCATCACTGAAGAACAAATGATGCCTGTTATTCTCCTCATACCCAGTCTCGTCTCCCATGATGCCATAGTATCTCATTTTGTTTCAGGTGAAAATCCACTTGTAAACCATAATTTTCATTGACATACGGTATCAGATATGAACACATTAATACTCTGTTATGACAGGTGCAGTTTATGAAGGAGTTGGGGATATCTTTGTATACATGGCCTCACTTTGGACATGAGGGACAGTATTTTCAAATAACTAGTCATTTGATTTTCAAAACAGGGAAACTCTGTACTTTTAGAAATCAGGTGCTTTGAATATGCCTTGGTTTAGGTACCCTAGATCATCTAACACTCTGTCTTTTTTAACCTTAGCTGGTCAAGAATATCTTTTGGAAACAACTACCCAGTATTTCTGTGGCTCTTGTTAAAACCCTGTAAAGTAGGTTGTATCTTCTGTTACAGCAGAAGTGCCTGAGTGATGTGGGAAACGTGACTTTCTGACTGTCACTCTCCTCTCTGGCAAGATTGCTCAATTTTTATTTTTAAGATATACAGAGTGTGTGCACTGGGTGTAAATGTGTGTGTGTGCATGCATGCTCATTATTTAAACTTCTGAAACTAATTATAGTCCTCTGGGACAAAAAAAAAAGTGTTATGTGTTGGATGGTGGTATTGCTTCAACATATTGAAACTTTGATTTTTTCTTGAAGGCTTTAAAAAGAGTTGGAAAATCTGTAAATATCCAAGAAGTAATGGATCAGTGGACACTACAGATGGGTTATCCTGTTATCACTATCTTGGGAAATGAAACTACGGACAATGTCATAGTGATCTCCCAAGAGCGTTTTGTTTATAACAGTGATGCTAAACCCAAGGATCCTGCCCTTGGAGACAACAGGTACTTACATTTCTCAATTAATATATTTTGAGAGGCTGTAGTTTTTTAAGTAAATTTTTCATGTGTGTATTTTTATGAAGATGGTTCTGTAGCAATCTTTGAGCTTTGCTTGGTATCAATAGCATGTGGTGGCCCTTCATTTGAACTGTAGTAAAGATAAGGCTACTTAAAAGAATTGAAAAAATCACTAGAGTAATAGAACAACAAGGTAAAGCTTATAATGTGCCCGTTTGCATCCTGACAATTCTCTCAGTGACTACGTCTTACATCACACATCTGTTTCCTCTCCTTTTCTTTTGATTTTGTCACACTCCATGAAGTAATCTGGAATGTGGTTGAAAGGTCTGATACCTTTTTTTAAATAATTCTTTGGAGTGGACTGCTTCCTGCTCATACATCCAGTAGGCAGATGTAACCATATGTCAGATATATACCTCGCTTGACTTGGGAAGCAGTGAAGAGCTGAACTGGACCTCTCTACAAGGCAGGGGGGGGTGGTTCCAGGTGTTCCAATTTTGAAGCCAGCTGAGCTGGTCCTATGGGAATTGTTACGTTGGCTGAAATCAGCAGGCACTTACGCATCTCTGCCCCTACTCTTTTTCCACTTCTTAGATTGTTTTGTTCCTTCTTGCAGCTGACTCCACACACTTCCTTCATCCCAGAGACAAGCTGACATTCCTGGCTGATGCTGGGGAATCCTCATCTTATTGTTTAAAGCAGATTTGGCATCATATTTTAAGGCCAAGAATATAGAGCTGATGCTAGAAAATGACGAGAGCCTTAGAAGCTTCTGTGTTCACCTATTCAAGCTGAGCAGGAAAAAGTGCATGCTGTTAACTTGTGTTTGTCCAGTAGATTTAAATCATAAAAAGGTAATTAATGCCGAATTTTGATTGACGCATCTGGATCTTATATTCCTGTTGAGGAAGGCCTAAAAATATAGTTACATTTATTGGGGAATGTTTAGAAGTTTGTTATCCTTTTTTAGAACATGAATATTATGGAACTCAAACATGACACAGTAAATAGTTGTTTTTCTAGCTGTATTGGAACAAGCTAGCAGGGTATTAAGCATCTATTTAAGTTCCGGGATGAAATTAGTTCCTTTGTGAAAAAGAGCTAAAACAAGTGAATGTGGACTATTGGAAGTGTTCTTAACTCACAATTCAGTGCAGCATGAGAGAGATTCTCCCTTATTACTTGAAAATTTATTTTGTGCAAGTGTATATGCATGTAATGTGAGTGTATTTTACTTCTCAGAAGAACCAAGATTATTATGGTTTTGATTGATTGATACAGAGATGTTAAACCTTTTAAGTATTATAGAGACTTTCTTAAATAGATTCGCTAGGTACTCAGTATTGGTTGTAGCAACTGCTGCTGTAATTAATGAGTAAAAACTACTGTATTTGTAAATGTTTTGTAAGGTGGAATATCAAGAATGACAATTAGGCTTAGTTTTGTTTTCATTTGTAACATTAATTCAGATTTCAAACTGTATCTTCTGATATGTGGAAGGGAAGCGTTCTACACTAGCAGGGCAAGTTATGCTGAGTTTCTTAGGAGATTTTGTCCACAGATTTTATCAGAATTGTAAACATTGGAAGTAAGATTTAGTGCTGTAGAGAGCACAGAGAAAGATATCAGCATGAGCCCTGCCAATAGTACAATATTGTATGTATCTCCTTTGGCATGTCTCTTTCCTGTTCTCTTCCCCCTTTGGATTTGGTTTTCTCTGTGCTTCCATGTCCTTTTAACAACAAATGGCGAGGAAGCTCCTTTCCCAAGGAAGGCTTTACAGATGGGATGTTTAGTCCAGCCGGTTAGATGATGGAGCTAATTTGCCACTTCCCAGCTGAAGCTATTTGAAAGTCATGTTATCTAAGTATAAAAAACAAGGAACAGGAACATTTACCTTTAAGAAAAGGTGAAATTTACCTATATCCTTCACCTTTCAAAAATTATCCACCAATTTATATTAAAGTCCTATGTCTCAGTTATAAATTAGAGTCTAGAGTATTATAACAATGACCATGCAATTCATTAGTGCGCTGCCCACAGGCCCATGTGGCTCGGTATGCACGATGTGTGTCATTAAATGTCTTTTCATACCATCAAACTAAATAGAAAAACAAGACTGACATACTGAAAATAAATTTAATCTTTCTGCTAGCTATAACCTAGATCATCTTCAGGTTTATTTGTGTTATTTTTAATTGGAAAAGTCACTATGGCTTCAGTTATTCTGAAAGCAGTAGACAGGGAAAATCACATTAATATGATGTCATTTGATAATTCGTGATACATTACCTTGGTTTTTAACATCTCAAGAGCTGAGATTTGTGTGACGTGATACAAAGGAGCTAGTTATTCTATTAAGTACACAAAATGGGGTGATAACTGGAATGGAAACAGCACATTGACAGATGTTCAGTGCTATTGCAAAGTGGAGCATCCTGTCAGATTCTGCAAGTGGCTTTGGTCAGGAAGTTGACAAGGATTTACTGACGTTCAATGTGGCCTTATAGCACTGGTAGGTGTTGTGGGAGGCACAGAGGTGTATATATACACACACACACACACACATACACACACATATATGTCTGCCTGCAGGCTTTGGCAGTGTTACGTAGCAGTGGCCTAATTCACAGTCCAATAAAGTTGGTGCTCATCTACCCTGCGTCACCCGTGAATTAGGCTTTGGACACATGGCTCCCTCGGGAACCATAATAGGCACTGTAAATAACGGGGAGCAAATGGTATTTATGCCACATTTGAGGCCCTGCTCTTGCAGAGCAGGCAACATTGGCTTCCTTAGTGTGGTTTATCTATGGATTAGTCGTGATGATCATTTTAAACACCATAAATAGTAGAGCTGCACAAAATGCAGAAAAATGTACCTTTCCAGGCCTTTCCAGGAGTTTATCATCTAAACAGACAACACGATATGCACTGGAAGGCTCTGGGGAAGACTCTTAAAGCATCCGTCTGCCACCCAGTCTTTAGTTGTCCAGAGGTGGGGCTGTAGCACAGCAATAAATGTCAGTTCTATTGCCTTCAAAGTGATGAGGAGTTTTAGACCCTCTCTAGGCAAATTTAGTTTTGCTTTCCTTTAGAAAGAGTCACTTCAGAGTATGTCTTTCAGATATTCTCTGCTGCATAAGAAATGTAAATGAAGAGGCAGCTGAATATTTCAGAACCATTCTAGTTTTATAAAATGTCTGTGTTTTTCTTTATGCTATGTATTTATGCAGCAATTAACTGTTAAAAAAGAAATGTGAAGCAGCATATTTATTTTTTTTCTCCTCTGAAATCATATAGAGAAATATACAAGCAGCAAGCAGATTTTTCTAAGTGATAAACGGTGAAAGTGAAAATTGTTGATACCTTTGGCGGTGGTTTACTCTTAGTTCTGCCTTGTCCATTAGTATAAGTGTCCTTAATTTTACTGCAGAAGAGAATGATTACATACAGTTGATTTTCCCACCTCATGTACAGTTGGACTACTTATCTCTCTATAACTGCAGTAGAATGTGTTTCAAGAGCCATACATGTATCAACTGTGATTTATTTGTATGCATATAAATGACTGTATGGCATGCCAAACTCTAACATTTGGCCTGAAATTATAGAAGGTATACAATTTCACTTCTTCACGAACTGAACATAGATTTTACTTGACACTTACACTTTTACATGATCCCTACTTCTCATTTTATGAGCGAATAAAACTAATAACAACAGACACTGTTTCTAGGAGTGCCATTCCTCAGAAGGGACAAAATCACCAGGCTTTGATTTGGATGTCAAAGCCTGTGGCTGGTACAATGTTTCAGTAGCAATTTCAGCTTATCCAAGCAAAAGTTTAAAACTCCTGTAATAACTGTGTAATTCATATTCTTCCCTCGAATAACAATCCTTTAGTTATGTGTAGGTTCAATCCTGCTCCTGTATACCCCTGTGAGAATGGATTGTGCCCTTACATTATAAAGCTACAGGGGAGGAGGTGATATTCCATCTGACAGGGTTCAGTGGGTTTCCCTGCTGACAGTGAAAATGATGATTTTATGGCACCAGTCCCATCCATCATTACAAGAATGGCTCACAGATATGACAAGAAATCTTACGAAAAATAATCTGTGGTCTAGACAATAGACTAATCAGTTTTGAGAAATCCATGAACTTTTTATATACCGTATTGAAGAGCAGACTGAAGCTTTCTGGTTATGGGTATAAGTTTTGCCTTTTAAAAATATACAGAGCGTGTCTGTTCAAAAGTGGAGAAATAACTTTCCCAATGTTATAAAAATAGTTAAGTTCATGTTGCTGAGGTAATATTTGCTTCTTATTGTGCACCACACAGTTTCCATAGCTAATCTTTGCTTGTTCATGATGATATCCTAGAGGGGAATGTCTACTAGGTGTTGAACACAGCTGTTTGTGAGGAGAGAGAGTAAAGGAAGAGGTACAAATTGGGATATGGACAGGGTATTCATATGTGCTGTAGTGGGGTAATCTGTGCCTTTCTCCATGTGGTTGGACTAGGGAAAATTCAGTCGAACGAGGCAAGCCAGGGACATGACCAGCAAAACTAGAGCTGTACAGATTCATGGGTCTAACACCATGTAGTAATTAGGACAACTGAAAGGCTTTACAACAGGCAGCAGAGCTGCACAGCAGTCACTCCACTCCAAGATTAATGATTAGCTGCAGAATTTATTTCCTTTCAAGTCACTTCTGTATTTCCTACACAAAGCTCTTTTATTCACGCTTTGCGGAAAAAGGGCTGTGCTTGTCCCTTTACTTGTAATTATTTAAACAGTAAAAGCATAGCTGTGTTTGGATATTACCATGTGTATTCTTACTTATTTGTATTATATCACTTGAGCGGTGATGGGGAACTTACTCTGTCCACTTGTCAGCTGAGTGGCTGGTTAAACACAAAACAAAATGTAAGGAGCACAAGAAGAATGCTGATAAGTATCTTTGAGATCTTTTTAGAGCAATTGCGGAATAATGTAGCATATGTAGTATTAATTATGTAATTAAAAGGACCATAATATGGACAAATATTGTTCCATAAACTGAGGAAGAAGGGCTATCAAAATATAAATAGAAGAAGAAGTACTCCCTGTGTCTGAGAAATATCCTCTAATCTTTGAGTGTTTTCTTGTTATGCCTTTCATCTTTACTATACCTGAAAGATTATGCTTATATCAGCATTTCTACTGGAAACAACTTTTGTGTTGCTACCTAGGGAGTAGATGTGGTACCCTGGTTCATCTTGACTGACCTGACTGCCTCTGTAGCAGCTATAATAACAATGGAGGGAATGGGCTCCAGGAGAGGAAGGTACTGGTATTAGGCACAGAGGAAATGGAATTATCGGGAACGAGATTAAAAAATCAAGAATACTTAGTGGAGCACAGACCTGTGTGTGAACACAGACAGATATTGATTTAACCAGGTTTTTTTGCTGGCCAAGAAGGGACTTGAAAACACTTGTTATTGCAGAAGAGTGAAAAAGTGTGGGGAGCTCCTTCTTTTTACTTGTCCACTGGTGTTTAGTAGAGGACAGCTCTATGGCACCAATAGATTTTGTCCTTAAGTGTGCATAGGGACAGTCCTTAACCCCAGCAGCCTGAGAGGACAGTGCTGTGCAGAGTGCGGCTCCTCCGAAAGAGCAGCCAGAAGAGCTGCTTCTACGAGTGAGCTGGGGGAAGCCTGCCTGCCTGGGGTGCGTGCGGGAGGACTGCCTTTGCTGTTGGATGCTGGCGTTTGCCAGCCCAATACTTGTGCCACACACTGCCTGCTGCAGTAGGATTGTTTTGCTGTAGAAGCCACTAGAAAGTCCCGAGTCTTTTGTCTTGCTGTTTTGTTTTTTAGAGGCTCTTCTGTTTGTTGCATTATTATTTAATCAGAATAGGAAGTGCTCTTAAAATTCATTCCTGCACATATCTGTGTTGATGTCTCTTCAGCAAGATTTTGCTGCTCGCAAAGATCTCAGAAATGCCAATTGTAATTTATCACTTTATTTCCAAAACTGCTTCACAACTTCTATTTGCAAGAAGCGCCTCTCACTAGGCAAACTTTGAGGATGATCTGGAGTGCAGGATATGGGCAGCTTTCAGTGTTAGAATTTGCAGAATGTAAAGAAGACAAAATTGGTGTATTGTGTCATTCCTTCCTGTGCGGTAGCAGCACTCGTATCCTGTCAGAAGTTAGGCTGACAGGGAAAAGCTCCTCCTGTATTTTATTATTGCTGCAGACTGTGTCACTTTCCTCATTTCATTTGTTAATCCTAACTCTCGGGAATTGCTAGATACCCAAACTAGTTAATTAATACACATTAATTAAATCAATTTGATGGGGAAGGAAGGAGCATGTACCTGAGGGCAGCACTATGCTTTAATTCAAAGTGAGGTGGGGAGGTGAAGAGGAGAATGAGGGCAGCAGTGTAGTAGGGAGCTGCCTAACATGCAGAGGGAGGGAGAGGGAACACCGGGTGGCAGGGTGTAGACGTGAGCTGGATTTGGGACCATTAAAGTTGTGTAGCTGGAATAGGCAAACGTGGAGAACCAGGGAAATGGAGCAGGTGGTTAAAAGTGAAGTAAAGAGCAGATTGGGGAAAGCCCAAACAACATTTGGCAGAGACAAGGGTAATGGGAGGGGTGAAGGTGGATAAATGTCATATTTTGTTGGCTTTGTGAAAATCAGAGGTGTGAGTTCCCCATTGTAGATCAGAGGATGAAACTACTAACATGCTTCCTTTTTTAGCTCTTCTTGCTTTTGCTTTCTCAAGTTGTTAGTAATGGATTTTTTTTCTCTGTATGTGAGCCTTCATGGTCAGTAGTAGAATCTCAGGTTTTTTGGAGATGTTTTGGTGAGGGGATCTTAGGGAAGTTTACTGACAAATGAGAAACTAGCATAGGAATTATATTTTAGTCTTGCTTAAATTCACAATATTCTGAGGAACAATCAGAACCGAACATTGGAATACACTGAAAACTGCTTGGCACTAAGTCTCTGAGAACATACTGGAGGATTGTAGGCATAGCTAAAATGCTGCTCTTATTCATCTCTCCTCAGCCCATAACACATCCTTCCGCTCCTGATTACATTGAGAGAAATGTCAAATCTGCACTCTGGAGTCAAGGGACTATGCTTGCGGGTGAAGGTCGACACAGAGATGGGGTTTGCATGATCAGCAACACGTGTGCAACTCTGCAAGGACATTTTGCATTGGTGCAAGACGGAACAGAGGATGCTGGTGAGATTAAGGGCTTTTATAGGAGGGTAAAGAGGCAGCTGTTAGAATAGACACTTAACACTACTTAAACCCAGCTTCTTTCTATCAATCTCTGACTCATCACCCAAACCTGCTTGTCACTTTTGAAAATGAAGCCTTTTGTGTTTTAATGTAAAAAGGTAATGTTAGGCAGGGAGGAGAAAGCATGTACTGACAAAGAATTTGTAGTATTTGTTCTTTGCCCACATTATTTTTCTAAATTTAGTAAGGTATTCTGCTGACACTGACACTGAAATGAGTCAATTTTAAAGAGCCCCATAATATTTATAATGACCTAATTACCTAATTTGTAATTTATTTTGGTATGAAATGTTAAGCTAAAATTACACAGAACTTTCTAGAAGGTTTAGTAATCAGATAATATTGTATTATTGTCAGACAATGCATTTTTTTTCCTTTCAAATTGAGTAATTTAATTCAAATTAACTCATTTAAATTACCTTCTGTTCACCCTTAAAAAAATGATCAGACCAAAGGAGAGTGGGGTTTATATGGGATGGCCATCAACATACAGCTGTTTTCCAACAGAATACGCATGCTGTCATCTTAAGGCAGTCACAAAGTGCAGAAGCACCCATGGGCTCTGTTGCAGTACTGAAGCCTTTTCTTATGTGTGGGACTTCGTGGTTTCGTTGCATTGGTACGGGCATTCATTGTATTTGGCCTAAGACTCCTGAAAAATGTAAATTGTTTTCCTTGTTTCAGCTCTAGGATTATTTATTGCTGAAAATTATTCCAAAGATTCTTGTAAAATCCACAAAGAATTAGGACTATGGCAGAGTAAAGGAAAACCACAAAATGCGCGTCTGTAATACATTGCTGTTAAACATGTTAATCACTCTTCTTACTACAGATGAGTTACAGTGTCGATGATTGTATTAAAATACATGCCTCTAAAATACATTCCAGTGATACTGTATTGGCATTGAAAATATTTTTCCCTCTATATCTTTGTATTTAAATCCTTATACAGAAAAAAACCCAAGCAATCCATGAGCTATCCTAGAAATAGTTGCTCTTAAAAGCAACTATCAATCCTTATTTTAGAATATACCAGTGGTTGCCTTGTTTAACATGAGTTTATAAATGAAAAAATACATAATAGACAAATATATAAAATTAGCAGCTGTATTGAGGCAGAACTGCAAATAAAGAGGCTTACCACCAAAATCAAGTCATCTCTCACACAATTCTAAATGATTCTCCAGACTATGAAGATTATCCAGTTTCCTCCGTGTATGCCGCTAAGTATAATTTTTATGCAAAATTGTAATAGTCCCACAATTCCAAATATCCTCCAAATCCACAAGTTTTGCTTCCCTCTGAAATACATATTAGGTGGATCCAGCTACGCATCTGATCAGATCCTTTGAAAACCTCAGACAAGGTAGATAAATCTTAGTAGTTAAAAGGAAAGACTGCTCTACAAATTGATTTCTGCTCAGCTATGAGGCATCTATTAAGTTCACCTCTATTAAAAATTTACAGTACTCTTCAAAAACTCACACATCAGGTGTGGAGTCCATTCACATCCACCAAGTGGTCAAGCCATTCTCTGCCTGCAGCATCCATCAGGAGCTGACCCCATTGGGCGCTTTTGGTTGGTGGGTTGCTCTGACTAAAAAGTTGAGTTTCTCCATAGGTGAGGCATTAGTGAGAAAGAAGAAACTGATACAAAAAGCTCAGGTAGGTTTTGACACTGTTGGGCATAGATGGTAACAGGAAGACCATTTCTGAGTAACCTGTGCATGACTTGCAGTTTCATTATCTGCTTAGACAATACTGTGTTTGTGTTACCCTAACTCCATTATGTCTGGAATCACGTGTGAAAAAAATACAGTCTGTCTCGCGGTCAGTTACAGCCCCCAAAAGACTATGCTGGAACACTCTCTTTAATCCACAGAGTCCAAATTCTTACCTTGCTTTTGTAAAGGGACTAGAAATGCCTCTGTCCAGCATAGTCCAGGATAATCTCGGAGTAAACATAATCTTCTTCTTGCAATCTTTTTCTAATTAGTCATGTAATCATCTGTTAATAGCAGTGTCCCTTTTTTTGCCTTAGCTTACCTTTCCTTGCTGGCCAGTCTGTTAGCCTTCTATGAGGGTACAACACCTGGAACCCCAGAATCCCAACCTTAGGCCAGTGATTATGCTCCAAACTGTGCTTAGTTGGTCTCTGTTACTTCAAATTGTTCTCCTTTATCCATTTTTCATCTTGTATTTGTCTTTGCTACAAAGTTAGTGAAATCTTCCCTTCCTATCTGCCATCCTCTGTGCTGACAGGGTACAAGGAATCCCTTGACACCCTGTCTCGGTGTAGGAGGTGTAATACTTGTGAGAGCAGGAATAACATCTTCTTTGGTTGTGTTGTGCCTCTGGGTACAGCCTAAAACCATTTTACTGGCATGTATTAAATCTAATGAAATCTGTGTTCTTCAGTCTTGTGAGAATGATATTCACAACATGAATATATCGTCAGCTCCTTATCCATTAAACAGAATCA
>NW_010126456.1:0-369 GCF_000699245.1 Pterocles gutturalis
CATCCCAGCCCCACAGGCTGCCCACCCCACAGGGTGAGGGGCATGGGGTGTCACCCCTGGGGGTGACATGCCAGTGGGAAATGTCCCCTCCCAGCCACGCACCCTGGGAGAAGCACCCACCCTGTGCCACGCAGTGGGGGCTGATCCCACCCGTCCCCTGGGATTGCGGGGACCCCCCTCACCGTGTTGGGGGTCCAGGTGTCCCCGGCGCAGGTCTTGTTGTCCGTCTGCTGCTGTGGGGCCAGCTCCTCCTCCTCCAGCAGCAGGTACAGCTCCTTCATGCTGTTCACCTGCAGGGACAGCACGGTGGGGGTGACGAGGGACCCACGGCCAGGGATGGCGGACACCCCAGCAGCCCTGGGGGGGACA
>NW_010126456.1:481-2553 GCF_000699245.1 Pterocles gutturalis
CTGCAGCGGGGTCGGACTAGATGACCTCCATGGTCCCTTCCAACCCAAACTGTTCTGTGATTTTATGATAGGTGGGAGCCCCCCAGCCCATGGTACCTCCAAGAAGTCCTCGCTCTCGCTGTGCACCATCTTGCCCTGGCGCCAGCGCTTGAGGAACCACTTGAGCTTCATGAAGAGCAGGAGGAAGCTCTGCCGGAACTGCTGCGACTCCTGCACCAGCAGGTTCTTCTCCTGGCTCCAAAACTTCTGCTCCAGCCTCCTCTGCAGGTTCAGGCTCTGCAGCTCGAACTCCCGCCGCAGCAGCGCCTTCTGGTGATCCTCCTTCAGCTGCAGAGAGATGCGCGGGCTCTGAGCCGGGGGCTGGTGGCAGCGGCATGGTGCCTCCTCCCCAGGGGCTGAGCCGGGTGCTGGCCCCGTATTTAACACCCCCCGGGAACTGCAGCACTGGGGCTGTGTGCTGGGGACAGCGGGGCCACCGAGACACGTCTGCATGCCCATCTGCAAGGAGGAGCGTGCCCAGCCCCTGTGCTCTTTGAAGATGGGACATGCCATGTGCAGTCCCAGGGGACACCCGAGTCCTTGTCAGCCCATGGCTAGAGGTGGCATGGCCGTGGGACATTCATCTCCCAGGGCTGGGGGGGCTGCTGCCTGCTTACCTGGCAGATCTTCTGCGAGAAGTTGTCCACCTCGTCCTTCCTCAGCTGCCTCTCCTGCGAGAGCTGCTCCTGCAGTCCCCGCAAGCTCTCGTTGGCCTCCGACAGCACCAGCTGCAGCTCCTTCATCTGCAACGGCCCACGGAAGGGATGGGGACAAGGGGCTGTGCCTGGCCATGGCCCCCCCGTCCCTCCCCACTGGGGCTTTGTGGCTTCCCTTGTCCCCAGCTCTCCAGAGGGACAGCCCCGTCCCTGCAGCACTGTCCCCAACCCCACTGGGCGAGGGGACACGCTCCCTGCCTGTGTCGTACCTCGGTGGCGTAGGAGTCATTCTCCTCGGACCGGCAGGGTTTGTAGCTCCGGGGATGCGCGGGGTCTGTGTCCTTGGCATGGGGGATACGGTAAAGGTCGGCGTCCCTAAAATCAGGCTGCTGCATGCGTGGGCAAGTTAATGAGAACGAACCAAAAGAGCGGGAAGGAAAAAAAAGCCAGAAAACAAAACAATGGGTTTCCGAAACAGTAAAGAACTACAAGACAACAAAAAGGATGAGGAGGAGAAGGAGCTTCATCACCATGGCGGGAGACAATGCGGAAACCAAAAGGAAACACAGAATGAGGAGACACGTGGCCTGGATTGTTTGGGGAAAAGGGGGAAAAAAAGAGAGAAAGAGGGAAAAAATGTGCAAACACCAGTTACGGTGCCATGCAGTGACTGGGGAACATTGGAACCCAGGGCTGGTGGGACTGCATGCGGAAAAATAGGACTCTGAACAAGCGAGTGTGCTCCAGAAAGGGGATTTGCCGCGGCCCCGACCAGCGCTGACATCCCTGGACCCCAGCGTGAGCTGGACCCCCAGGAGAGGAGGGGGGCAGCAGGGCATGGGCTGCTCTGCGCTGCTCCAAGGGTTCTCCCCATCAGATGCAGATCTGCCCTGGAGCCTTCGCTCTCTGAATTACTCTGCCTGGGTACCACTGGGGACTGAGGCTTCTTACAACCCTGCAATCTGCGCTGCTGTCGGGGGGCTCCAGGCAGTTCTCCTCCCACCCAGCTCATCCCCAGTAAGCAAAGAGCTTCCGAGCTGGGGATGTTGGGCTGAGCTGGGGGAGAGCAATGAAAACGTTTGCTTGGAGCAGCCTTGGCACGGCCAGCCCGTGCTGGGACATGCTGGGATGCCCACCGCCTCCTACCCTGGGCACACTCAGTTGGAGCAGAGTCCTACCTTGTCCCCGGTGCCACTGGCATGCAGCGAGGTGTTAGTTGGGGTTGGGCTCTGGAGAGGCTGGAGGGAGGTTACGCTGGGGGTCAGGGTTTGCTCTGTTAAAGCGGGAGGAAACAGGGCAGCAAAATAAAGCGGTAGCTGCTGCGGGGGACATGGGAAAAAGCCCGTACCTGGAAGTCAGAGGCGTGCTCCTTCTGCC
>NW_010126456.1:2633-3732 GCF_000699245.1 Pterocles gutturalis
CCTTCCTCACAAGGCAGCCCAGGTCCTGCTGCAGCACGCCCAGCCGCATGAGCAGCACGTTCATCAGCTTGGCATCGCTGGGGCTCTCGCCACTGCTACCCACCGCCTCGCCCAGCAGCCCCCCCGTGCACTCGTTGTCCAAGCACGCCTTCAGCCCGGACGTGAAACCGTTGGCATCCGAAATCAAGATGTCGATCGCTTTGCTGACCAGCGCCGCCTGGTCCCGGATGCCTAGCAAGGTCTCCAGGTCCTTGGGCTTGAGCATCTTGGTGGGACCATCGGGCACCTTCCCACCACTGGGCACCCTGTCTGGCCCGTCAGCTTCACTGCCGCCCATCCCATCCCTCCAGCCAGCGGTGGGGCTGCACTGCGCCGAGCCGCCGGCCTCAGCGTCAGTCTCCAGCATAGGGCGGGTGGTCTGGCAGGAGGCCAGGTCGCAGCGCTGGAGGTTGGAGAGCAGCACGCGGTTCTCGTACTGCAGCTTCTTTACCTTGCCGCTCAGCTCGCTGATCTGCACCTTGGCCGTGGCCAACTCCTCCTGCGAGGGCTCGCTGACCACTGAGCAGCTGTCCTCCGACAGTGTCACGTCCAGCTCGTGGTCCGACTTGTATTTGCTCAGCTCGTTCAGGAGGAGCTTGTTCTGGTCCTCCAGCTCCAGCAGCGAGCGTCTCAGCAGCTCGGCCTCCTCCTCCACAAACTGCAGGTGCCGGCGCAGCTCTGCCACCGTGTCCCCCGCGTCCCCGCAGCCTGAGACACCCGCCAGGAACCGCATGTCCTGCCCCGGCAGCTCTCTGTCCCCCTGGCCCTTCATGTCGTCCATCTCCGCCCGCAGCCCGCGGTTTTCCACCTCCAGCTCCACTATCCTCCGGCTGAGGATGTTGGCTTCCTCCTCCACCAGCTTCAGGTGGACCTTCAGCTCGGCCTCCCGGGAATGGGGGGAGTCGGCCAGCTCCTCCACCGAGAGGGAGCTGTCGAGGTCCCCGTAGAGGGACCGGTACTTCAGCAGCTCCTCCTTCATGCCGTCATTCTCCTTGGCCAGCTTGGTTAGCTTCTTGCACATCAGCGCCGACTCCTCCTTGGCAAAATGCAGCTGGCACTT
>NW_010126456.1:3979-4183 GCF_000699245.1 Pterocles gutturalis
GGGGCCACGGGGATGGAGCCCAGCCCTGCCACAGCCCCATCATCGCGTGGGGCGAGGGGGAGGGAAAGCTGTGAGCCACCAACCAGGTTTACTCCCGCAAGCTGGCAAGCGCTGAAACACCCCCCCCTGCGGGCTCTGCTCCTCCTGCTCAGCCCCAAACACTCCTCACAGGGCGGAAAAGCAGCGGTTTGGGCTGGAAACCTC
>NW_010126457.1:0-3861 GCF_000699245.1 Pterocles gutturalis
GGACTTTTGACGGCGGGGGAAGGGGCAAATCAGTGCTAATCTATTTTTTTAATCACAGATATTAATTTTTCTGTCCTAAGGCAAACCCACCAAACCCCAGTGTGCTTGATCTGCCCGTACAGCCACCTTGGCAGGGCCGTGCTGCTCTCCCATGGCTTGCTTGGTGGGCTCACAGACCCCCCAGAACTGCAGCCCCGTATCTGCGGTGGGGCATTAAGCAGCAAGTCACGCATGGGAAATGGCCATCCCCGGCTGCCTTTATCTTTGTGCCAGGAGTGAGGTAAAAGCAGCCCGGACCAAAAGTTCACAGTCAACTCAGGTTAAGAAAAGAAAGAAAAAAAAAAAAAAGAAAAAAAAGTGAAAAGGAGAAGGAACCATACTTTGAGGTTTCAGGCTTACTATATTCACACTTGACAGTCAAATCAGCAAGGAAGCCACACAATTGTCCCTGACAGAAGAATTGTCTATGAATACGGAGCAGTGCTGGTGTGTGCTAGCTTCTGAACAAATCTGTTCTCCACTCACGCATGATGCCCAGTGTCATTGAAAGCTCTGTGCTGAACTCAGCATTGCTTCTCTTGGCTGCCTTTGCCAATTGCCACCAAGATTTAACACCAAAATAATGCTCCTGTCTCGTGGGAACTGCACCTCACAACTGTTACCAAGACCAAGGCGATGGGAAGACAATCCCAAACCAACACCACCTTTTGCCAACTGTAGGCTGTACTGTGTGCTTTTGTAACCTAATAATAACAGACCATTCTTTAAACTGTCCAAACAACTGCTTGATTCCTGCCAAAAAAATAAATAGTAAGAAAGCAATGTGATTATTTTGGGGGAAGAACAAACTATTGTTGGCACAATTCAGTTTACAAACTTGAGTTCCTAACCTGCAATATGCGCACACAATTAAAGTCACACCCATGAGTGGTCTCAGTGGCTTTTAAGGAAGGACTTGCAGTGTTTAAAGATAAATGCAGTGTTTAAAGATAAAGTGCATGATGTCCATTGGAGTACAGCCTAACGAGTGCTTGCCATAATGCCATTTGATATTATCTATCTGTCTCGGATAAATTTTTAAATTAGATCAGCACATTTAACTTCAATTTGTGTCCTTTCAACTTCTGTGTAATGGACTTGTCGCTCATCTCTGAAGTGTTTTCACTTATTATTGTGAAAGTGTGAACTTGCGGTATACCACCGCCCTAGAAGAGGTTTAATTTACCTTTCAACAAACATATGTGTCTAACATGTGGAATTGTATCATTGGAAACATTAAAATAAAGATATATCTTAATGTGTTTGTTGTGTAAGTTAATTTTTTTGGCTCTAATGTGGACGTAACACAAGTCCTCTGTAGTGGCCTGCAGCTAGTAACTAAATTAGTGTACCTGAAACAGTGTATGGCTGTACAGATCTACATTAGAATATATAAACCTGATGTTTGTATTACCATTTCCCAAACAACTTAAGGGCCTTGGCAAATAGTTTATATAGTTTTCTATCAGTTCTGCTTTTGCTTTATGACTTACTCTGTATATTCAATGCTTGATATAAATGGACCGTTTGAAACTGTCTGGTACATTAAATATGTAGCTGCAGGTTCCTCAGAAGGGCCTGGCCAGGCCTGAAGGCAGAAGCTGTGCATGGGGGTAACACGGCACAGGAACAGCCCTGACCTACCTGCCCCTGCATCACGTCACATCAGTGTGCAGTCCCGATTAGATGTGGACAGTCCCCTTGGCCTCGTTACTGACACCAGTATTACACAATGGGACTGCCACACTCTTGGACTCTCTGAGACTGGCTTACAATGTCTGGTTTGGAGGCAAGGGGGTTAACTATACATACAGTGTATGCAATTGTGAATACTCACAAATGTACATATATATATATATTTTAAGTTCCTCTTATCACGCCCAGGTGTTTCACCATGTGGGTCAACAGCTCTGAAGCAGAGAGGTGCTCTACAGAGGTAGGAAAACACCTTTAGCGACTCAGCACCATGACGCAGGGCTGATGGGGTCCCACCATCCTCCCCTCTCTTGTCCTCCCTTCCTTCCCATTTCAGTGGGGAAGGGAGCAGAGCAGCCGCTGGTCAAGGCTGGCTGTCTCCTGGCCAGCAGCAGTGGTTTTTGCATGGCTTTAGATGGACCTCAGCTTCCCTGCACCACATCAGCCTGGCTGAGTTGCATTTGCTCTCTCCAAGGAGGCTGGGTGACCACCCTACAAAGAAAAGGTAGGAACGAGGGAAAGAAGCAATGGTGGCTGGACCATGGCAATTGTGTCATCGCATATTATCTCTTCTGCCAGACTCATTATTATACATCACATCAGCCCTTCTCTTATTCCCACCATTCCTGCCTGTCTCACCACGGTAATCTCTGCACAGGTCTCCATATTCACTATAATTCCAGTACCGTGACACCCCTAATACTTAACGTTATTACAACAGTCCCGGTGAAGAACCATTTTCTCGACCCTCCAGTTACGACCACCCCAGCCAGACATTCAGCCTTTTTTTTTTTTTTTTTTTTTTGAGCTTTCAGCTCAACTTCTTCCACCACTGCTACGTAAGCAAAGGCAGGTGGCAGCTGGGACTCTGCCTGACACACAGCCCAGGTAATATTTGTGCTTGCGTTTAGTATTCATCCCCATAGTTTGTTCACTGTGTGATGTGGTTAATAGGTGACACCTTAAATATTCACATTCTCTTACAGCTTTTTCTTTTAACAGTGAAAATAATTTTAGCAGTTTACCAAAAGAGAGAAACCTGTCTACCCAAAGCATTCCTCTACATTTCCAAAAACTAAAAATAAACATTTTCTTAAACAAATGGAGCTGAAAGTTTCAGGAAAAAAAAACACCAAGAATGTGAGAATCATAATGAAACATTAGGAATTGCCCCAAATCGGCGATTTGATGTGAAATTAAATGATAGGCTCAGTCTCCTACAACACTCACGTCCAAAAAAAAAAAAAAAACCAACACCCAGCTGTATTAACAAAGGAGGTGGGGACTGACTGGACATGAAGAACAAGTCAGCTGCCTAACCCTTGGCGTGGGTCCATGGTGTCGGGCACAGCACAGGGCAGGCAACAGGTCCGTGTGAAGCAGGATGTGTCACCACTGCTGCCGGCACTGCACCTCTTCCAGGGAAGGACCTCAGAGAAGCAAGAAATCTCACCTCAGTTTGAGTTTCTTTCTTTAAAGTAGACAGCAGATGTCCGCTGGAGATGCAACCAGACTCCCTATCTTCATTATTCTACCCTAACCTGTATGTAAAATAACCTATGTAAAATAACCTGCCCTTTGGTATCTCCTCAGGTAATGGACCACCCTACAAAGAAAATGTCTTTTATTTACAGATAACTGTAGTATTCTTATCATTCTCTCTAAGGATGAGAGAAATTAAAAAGAAGGAATTTATCTTACAATATTTTTATTCTTTCCTTGCACTCCTTACTCTCTGGACCACTTTTATTCCTTGACACTGCCCCCAAAATAAGAAGAAGAAAAAAAATAATTAAAAAGAGGAAATGAAAAATTTTGAAGGAAAAACATTACTTAAGCAAGCAATTGCACTAAAGCTGCTGAGGGAAGAATGGCTGAGCCCCCAGCCTGTGCTCCCAGTAGACAGGCTTGTCCCTACAACTCCCATTCAGCAAACATCCTGCGCGGGGCTACGATTTGAGCAGCATTTCTCAGGTGGCAAAGAGACGCTTACGCAGACACCGAAATATGCACACGTCCATTTAATGGACATGCTTATTAATTGCTTTCATGACAGCCTCCAAAAGCGAATCTCAGCCGGAGAAGAGGCAGCGCAGCCTGAGAGCAGAACCACATCACCCCCACCTC
>NW_010126458.1:0-242 GCF_000699245.1 Pterocles gutturalis
TGGGGAACTTTGGGGACGCAAGTGATGTGGTGCCAGGTTCATGGGGGAGTTGGGGCAGATCCACAGGATGGGTGGAAGGGGGGAGGTTACATGAGGAACGGGGGCCCAGGTCCATGGGGGAGCCAGGGGATGGGGCTTCAGGCCCATGGGGGCTCTGGGAGGTGAGGGTTCAGGTCTGTGGGGCTCCATGGGACAACGCCTGGACATACGGAGCACCCAGCTGGCAGGAGGAGAAGGTCCCT
>NW_010126458.1:501-2179 GCF_000699245.1 Pterocles gutturalis
CATGGCGGGGTCGAGCCAGCGGGGACACGGAGGGGACAGGGGAGGGCTGGGGTGCAGCCCCGCAGCGGGGACGCCCCACGGGTTGGGGATGCACAAGGTGCTGAGGGGTTTGCATGGGCGCAAAGGCAGAGGGAGCGGGGATGGGTGGGGAGTGCACGGGCACGCTCGTGTGCACGGGTGTGTGCACGCTCATATGTGCAGTGCACACGCTCACACACATGCACACACACACGCGCACACACACCAGGGCTGGGGTCTCTGCCCAGCCCGGGGTTCACTGTGTGCACACACATACAGCAGGGTGGTCCCCACCCCCAGCCCAGTCCTTCCCAGTCTCTCACCAGGCAGCACCCTCCTGAGGCACCCACAGCCTCACAGCCACGTGTGCTTGTAGCAGGGTATGTGGCCAGGGACCCAGGAGTCCGAGCCACCCAGCACTGTCCCACCAACCTGCGGCTTTACCGGCGATGGCGGGGAGCACCCCGGGGTGTTGTCCGGAGCCCGAGGAGGGCTTTGAGTGCCGGAGCAGAATGGAGGAGGTGGAGGAGGCTGGGAAAGGGTGCGGGAGGAGGGGGGGAGGCTGGGTGTGCCTGGTTGGAGCCGGAGCCGGATGCTGGCACGGATGTGCTGGCGTGGCCAGGATGGGGGTGGGGGCACCCAGACCCTAAGGGTGCTGGAAGCAGTGAGCTGAGCCCCCTGCCAGCTGTGGGACACTGCTCCAAGAACCTCCTGCCCCTGTCCCCAGCCCCCCCCACACCCTCTGTACACCCCTTGACCCGCAGCGGGCAGGGACCCCCCTTTCTCTTCCAAACCAGTGTGCAGAGAGAGGGGACCTCGTGTCACAGGCTTTGTAGCAATCACCTTCCCCGGTGCTGAGCCTGAGAGGACCCAGGGCACAACCCCCCAGATAACTCCTCCTGGCTGCAGTCCATTCTCTGCCCAGTAAGGCCAGTAAGTACCCAGTAAGTTCCCATCTCCCCCAGCTGGAACATCACAGAGGGGAACCATTCTGCATCCCTTCTGCTTGCCATGCAAGAACCAGAGGTGGGGTGCAGAGAGCTCAGCCCAGGGTGGAGGTGGCCATGGGTCCGAACCCACCTGAGGAAGAGGAGACCTCCTCCACTGCCAAGAGCTGGGGGGCAGCAGGAGCAGGCACCCTGCCTCCCACCTCACAGGGGTCCCCCAGGCCTGGCAGCCCCCAAGGAGCAGAGCAGAGCAGAGGCAGGAGCCCCTCTTTTTTTGACAAATGCCTTTATTTGCTACTGGATAGAGGTCTATCGCACAGCAGCCCGGAGGCTGCAGGACGCGTGGCCCTGCCCCTGCTCAGTGCTGGACGCGGCGGATGGATTGGATCTGGTTGGTGTGGGCCTGGCTGCTGTATTCGTTGTACTTCTTGAACTCGCCGTTCTGCCTGTCCCGCTCCAGTACGTATTGGTAGCCCCTGTATCCTGGGTACTGGTATGCCACCCACCTGCAGGCAGTCCTATCCCATCCCTTCCCATCCCATCCTATCCCATCCCATCCCATCCCATCCCATCCCATCCCTTCCCATCCCCTCCCATCCCATCCCATCCCTCTGCTTGCCCTGGAAGGGGAGGGACATAAAAGACCCCATGGCTTGGATGTTCAAGGAAAGGGGAGCAGGCAGGCACCCCTCCTTTTTCAGGTAACTCTTCCC
>NW_010126459.1:0-12490 GCF_000699245.1 Pterocles gutturalis
CATGAGGCCCCTTCCACGGGAGACAGTCTCCCACAAACTTCTCCACCGTGAGTCCTTCCTACAGGCCACAGTTCTCCACTAACTGCTCCAGCGTGGGTCCTTTCCATGGAGTCACGGCCTCCTTTGGGAGCAGCCATCTCCTCCAGCATGGGGTCCTGCATGGGCTACATACAGGGTGGTATCTGCTTCACTGTTAAATCTCCATGAAATATCAAAGACTGCACAGGCAGGCGCAGCCACCTCTCCCAACATGGAGTCCTCCACAGGCTTGCAAGAGAATCTCTGTTCCGGGGCACCTCCTCCCTCTCTTTTCTCTCCACTGACCTTGGTGTCTGCAGAGTTGTCTCTCTCACATTCCACTCCTCTCTCCACCATAGGTTCTTTCACTGGCTCCTGAAAAACTCCCAAGTATCAAGTAGGGGGTGTACCAAGTCGGCTTGGCCATGGCGGAGGCCAGGCAGGCAGGCAGGCAGGTGGCGTGGCATGGCTTGGCTTGGCTTGGCCGGGCTGGGCCAGGCCAGGGCCACACCCCCCCACTCCATGCACTATGCCCCCTCTTAAATATGTCATTTGCAGAGGCACTGATTGGCTCAGCCCTGGCCAGAAGCAGTTCAGCCTGGAGCTGGGGAAACTTCCAGCAGTTTCTCACAGGGGCAATCTCAGTAGTTCACCCTTCCCCTGCTACCAATCAAACTTGGAGCTGGGGGAACTCTCATCAGTTATTTACAGGAGCCATCACTGTAGTCCCTCCCCCTGTCTGAGAACAGACTTCCAGCTAGGGGAACCTTTAGCAGTTACTTACAGGAGCCATTACTGTAGTCCCTCCCCTGCCACCAAATAAAACCCACCACACAAAACCACAACAGAAGTAATTACAGAGGTATTCAAGTTACTCCCATTCTACACAACACATGTGTGTACTCTACATCTGATTTCTACATAAATGTATAGACACACAATCACATACATATATGTATGTGTATATGTATGTATATGTATCTCAGATATACATTGTGTTCACATGAACCATTTTGTTCACACAAACCATTGTGTTCACACTATAATTATTCATAGCCTTGCTTCATGTGGTTACATGAATTAGTGGTAATTGTAGGATAAAAAAATCACTGGTGTAACTATTCTATAATGTCAGTGTAATTACAGTCATCGTATTATGAATTTTAACCAAATATCGAGCCTGTACTCTTTCAAAATAGAACACAAGTACAACCATTGCATTAAAAAGCTTGGAACTTATTTCAGTTTCTGAAAGTTTCCTCTTTCTCTCCCATACTACCGCCTTTCTTGGGTTTTTTAATCATTAAAAAGAAGAATATGTGGGCAACTGAAAATTTCATGTATATGAAATATGCTTGGCAGAAAAAAATATAGAAAATTAATCTTTTCCTTCATTGTAGAGTTGAGAATTATTAAATCCTAACTGTATTTTTTTCTGAAAAGATTTACTGTAAAACCAACACTTGTAACACACCTTTGTAAGATACTAAAACAGGATGTTTTTCCCTTTGGATCTTTTAATCAGTATAATTCTAGTATATATTATTTCCTTTTGTTATCTGTCAATAAAGAAGTTAAACTTGTAACTTGGGGAATATGTGAACAGTAAGATGGTGGTAGATTGCTCTGGCCTTCAAGACAATAGGAATGATTTACCCTTTATCAGGGATTATGGGGAACTGCTCTCCTTGAAGTGTAACATATCCAGAAGCATGGGAGCCTTTTGTTATTACAAGTCTTGAAACCTTATTATAATGTGAAGACCACACCTTCAGGTACATGAGACCCCTCTTGAATTAAAACCCCCACTTACCGAGGATGTGTAGTAAAATTAAGAAACATTGTACCTTTAAATCAAAGCAGGAGAAGGACTAACCAATTGTAGTTAAGAAGATATAAGAACTAGCCCCTTATAATTAGAGGGATGGGGCAAAGAAGACACAACTAACATTCTGAACTCTATAAATACCTGATATGACCGCAACCAGGTATGTTAGCTTTGTGGATTACCACCTAGCATCCATCTCTGTGCAGAAATGCAGTAAAACGATATCTCAACTCTGTGTGTGGACTGACTTGTTGCGCACCAGGTGACAAACTCCACGTTTTGGACAATGAAATCATTAATTAGTTTAGTAGGGAGGACTTGCTTTTCCCATAAAAGAAAAGTGGTTACTTTAGTTAGGCATCCCTAAGAAATGACCCATTAATTTTGCAGCTGAATTGCAAAAATAGCTTTTGATTCCTAAAGTATAGCAACCCAGTCTAGGTTGTTCAGGAACTAGAGCATCATTAGTAATTGTCTTAGCACACAGCATGGCAGCTATAGTTGAAATTCTGTATAGCTTCAAGCATAAGCTTCTCAGTTTCTAAAGACCAGCTGCAATAAACCCTGTAGTTCAAAGGAGAAGATTGTGACATGTTTTGTCCCATGCCAAGTTCCCCTTGATAGTCACATCACAGGCTGCAGCTGGGGAATGTGCTTTTGGGAAGAACAGCACGCTAGGAGACGTGCCACAGACAGAGCCTGTCATTACAGGCTATCTCCCACACCTCATTCACCACATGCCATGCAGAGCTGATAAGCATGATCTTGGGTCCCAGAGTAAGAGGAGGCAGCAGCTCTTGCGCCAGTGCATGAGCTATGGGTGATGTAAAATGAGACAAGGAGCTGTTGAGTAAGCCTGAAGCTTCCTGAATCAGGGATCCCTAGCCTGTTTATTCCTAAAATGTGTTATTGGTAGTACAAATGTCAGATAACAGTGTAAAGATCTACAGGCCTGCTTTCACACTACCCTGAAGCTTATGACATCATATACAAAATCAGCATTATATATTAACAAATCAGCATATCAGCATACATGGTAAAGTGTGGGGCAGATGAAACCCTCACTTTCATATATAACTGTTTAGCACTGTTAAATAGTAAAAGAGGGCACATATGCAATAAAATATGGTGCTTTCAATAGCACAGTTGACTGTAAAAATGTTACTGTTCTGTGCTTGACATTAAATGTGTTTTCAGTTTAAACTCAAGGTGAGTGTAAAACATGGTCTCTTTACAGATGGAATTACTCTCTTCTATATATCTTATAAAGAATAGCATACACCCTTTTCTAATACAGCAGACCATAATTTGACCAACTGGTGCTGGTGGTAGCGATGAACAAGGAAATAAAAAGCCACGGAAGTTTATCACATCAACTAGAAACCAGGAATAAAATTCTACACTTTAGAAATGCTATAAAGTGTGCTCATGAGTCATAAAAAGACCTTACAGCCACAGTGATTTGTACTTTACAGTAAAATTCGGATGTCTGAAGAATTTGGGATAGTTGCTGCTTTTTTGCAGCAAAGGAATTGGGCGGCAAAGGGGCACTAAATCTGGGACTTCACAAATTTCGTTTTAGCCTCATGGTAGTGAGTCTGCCTAGATACTTGCTTCTAACACGGCTCCTCATCAGCTGTTCCTTAACGTATCCACTTCACAGTTAGTAGGAAAGCTTATACTAAAATGGCAATTCTAAAATGCTAAACAGAAGACCCAGAGAATAGGTCTACTGCCAGGAATTCAGATTGCCATTCAGGGATTTTAACAAAACAATTAGAAAATTATTTCCTATTGCACAGTTTGATAGTAATGGAAAAAGCTCAGAATTGGTTTCTCTTGTGGATGCACAAGAGACTGAGGTTTAATGCCTGGAAGAAGATCAAAAGCGTCTACATTTTTATTTGAGATATCTTATGAAATTGTAGACCTGGTTTCTATTATGTGATCTAGACATTGCATATGTTTAGTAGTTCAGGCCTGAGTGAAGCTGCAGTGGTGACAGAAAGGTGTCATATTGCAGCAATTTCCTTCACATCTGATGTATCACGGGCTGCACCAGGCAGTTCTAATACTGAGACTACAACCCCGTTAGGCTTCCTGACTGCTGTAATTTAGTACATCCATGGTGTATGTCATTCAGTTTTCACAACATGCCCTCAACATGTTTTTTTGAAATGACAAATGGAAAGTCAGCATGAAATCTCTGTGCAATTCCGTATTTTTCATAGCTTTTGTAGTTGTTGTCACTTACTACTTTCTAAACAAAACATTCTCAGCTTTTCATTTTTGTTCTAAGCAATGTTTTCAGACTCTAGACTCGAATTTCTCTAATGGTGTACCCATCTGAGATGGAACTATCCCATCAGAAAACTGTTTCATATGAGAGAATATAATATGGAGATGCAGATAGACAGGCTAATATTCTACTCCAGTTGGTGTCATTTTTCTTCCCATTTTGTAGGTCTCCTCATATTTTTCTGTTTTACTTTTTAACTGTTAATTCATATTCAGTGGAGTTTTGCATGTTCATTATAATGGCCATATGTCTTTCCTGAGGAATCAGTCAATGTAGAAGCCATCATTAGGTCTCTGTATTACACGTTCTTATTCTTATCTGTTGTCTACATCATGAAAATTCCCTTCCCTAACTATTATATCAAGCAGTCTTTATAGTACAAAAGTGTATTAACTTTGTTAGGTCATATTAGTTCACATTATGAGGCTTTGAGCAACCTGGTCTAGTGGAAGGTGTCTCTGCCCATGGCGGGGGGAGGTTAGAACTAGATGATCTCTAAGGTCCCTTCCAACCCAAACCATTCTATGATTCTATGATTATACACTGCACTGTAATGAGGTAGTGGGATTTTACTGGAGACTTTGGTGTTGTTCATGCTTAAGTAAAACAAACCAATGGAAACCAGCTTATTGCAAGAACCAGAAGAAAGCTCTGCCCTGGAAATAAGGACTTTGCTTCTTGGAAGCTTAGAGCTGTCCATGAAGGATAAAAGATACCCCCGAACAGCCAAGATAATGCCAGCATCCCAGCCTCTCCAACACGTCTTTGAAATCCTCCCAGAATCATCTGGCATCTTAGATAAGTAACTATAGCAAGACTTATGTCTGGATCAATAGACAAGCAGACAGAATGCTGAAGAAACATAGTTGCTTTGCAAAGTTTTACTATGATTAGTAATCGGTAGTGTTGTGTTAGTGATTAGACAAATCATGTTGTAGCTGAACACTTGAAGGGTAGAAGAACCTTCTATGTGTAAAATCGCATTTGGGGTGCCCCAATTTGGTGGGAATCCTTACATGCATGAACAAATATTTACCCTTGTATCTATACTTTGCGTCCTAGCCTCTTTCCTCGGTCAGCATGAGCCAGCTGCAAATTGTCATAACATCTAGCACAGAAAAACAAAGAAAATTAGCTGTCATTATATAGATATCTGGTTGTCTCCATTAGCTTCCTCTGGACCTCTCTCACTTGTAACTTCTTTTGTTGAGATGCAAATTCTAATCTCACCAAGTCTCTGTAAACACATTTTAAGGAATGGTGTTTTACATATTGGCATTACTAGTGCTACCGAAAAAAAGAGAAGTGCTGACCCAATGCCATGATTTTAGAAAGCAACTCTGCTGCATGAGAGTGATGTGCTCAATGAGCTCTCTCTGATCTCAGTCTCCACCAAGAAAACCAAAATTGGGGCAGGGACATTCCCTCACGTCCTTTAACATTACCACGTGCTCTTCAGCTTGCCCTGGCTGTACTGCCCTGTAGGAACGATGAGGGGAGCACACAGCAGGTTTGTGGGATGAGCAGCACGTGTGGGGATGTGGCCCCAGGGACGGGTGCAGCCAGGCCCCGCGGCGCCCGGCCAATGCCATCCTGGCATGCCCAGCACCTTCCTACAGACACCTGTTGCACCTCTCCCACCTCAGCCCATCCAGCACCCCTCCGTTTGGCCAGTTTCAGGCCCGTTTTCAAGGCAGGTTCCTGGTTCCTCCCCTCCCCCACGACAGCTCCCTTCCCCTCCCCCCCGCCAGCTGCTGGGCTCTGAGTTCTCTAGAGGCTCCTCCTGCCCGGAGCCCCAGTTGCTAGGCAACACTGCTTCCCTCACGCTGCCATGGCAGCCCCTCTCCAGGAGGCTCTGGGGTGCCACGTGGGCACTTGGGATGCCCCGCATGCCCTGGCCTGGCTGTGAGCTGGAGGTTCCAGGCCTAGGCGACACTCCCAGCTCAGCCTCATGCAGTTTCAGGACCACTGGCTGGTCCACAGCTCTGAAAAACAAAAACAAAAACAAAAACAAACAAAAAAACAAAACAAAAAAACAAAACCAAACTAGCAAGTAACTGGTAAGTAAAACCATGGTGCTAATCCTTAGCAAGAAGCAGAATGGTATAGTGGAAAGCCAAAACCCTTCTATCAGATAGGACATTACTTCTGAGTAACTGGAAGAAGTTACTTTAAAATTAGAGGGAGCAAGACCACTAAGAGAAAAAAAAAAAAAAAAACACAGATTTACTCATCCAAGCAAAACCTGAAACAAGACAAACCTTTCTACCCCTTTGCAACAGGTAGCTGACTTTCCTCATAAAGCCTCCCTTTGACTATTATTGTATAGCAATTCCAGTTCTCACAGTTATGATGGATATGTATAAAACAATTTTGGTTTTCTGCTGTTGTTCCAATGCTGTACTTTACAGGTTTGCCAATTGGTAGCTATGGAGTTCCTAATTGTTTTTGATTTTGGCTGACCAAAAGTGTGAGTGAACCTGCTCTTTTCCCAACTGATTAGAGAGGCCCTGAACAGTTTCACATCTCAGGGAGAAGTGAAAGCCACAGACAGGCTGAGAAAGGCTAAAGCAAAAGAGATACCAGAGCCTGGAGCCACTGGAACAGGTGAGTCAGAAACAGCACATGCCCTCAGGAGTGAATGGGCTGGACATCAGCGTGAGACTAGTACAAAAGGCAAAACTACCCAGGAGACTGGAGAGAAATGCACCTAAAAACCTCAGTAATTTGAAAGGAGCTGACTGTTCACCTGAGGGTTTCATATGTTTTGTTCCGAAATTTCTCCTTCAGCAGTGAGACACCTGTCTGGATCCCAATGCAATTCCAAAACATGTTTTAGTGGGTCAAGTTTTGGGGACAGTAATGGAAGAGTGTTTCTGGAAAGGAGGATCTAAAGAAAGAAAAGAAACTTGGTTAAATTTTGTAAGTTAAGCAGGTTTTAATGGATATACTCTTTCAAAGTGTATCAGATATTCAAGTGATATTTCTGACAATTACTTCTGTTGTTGGCCAAGTCTGTTCTTAATCAAATACTCTGTAGAAAGTGTGTTATTTAAGTGTTGTGAAATATTTACTTCTCTGACATTCATCATACAAAAAGTTGTATTTTGGTGTTTGTAATTTGGTGTTACTGTCAGATACACTAAAAATGATTTATTCCTCTTATTTCAGGCAACTCAGCACTAGCATCATGAGGGTGTACATGTTAGCCTGTTAGCCAAAATCTAAGAAGGTCTTCTCATCAATGGCTCCTTCATTCAAATTTTGAGGACCATGCGTCCCTGGTAAAAGAGAAAGAAGAGGCAATCTAAGCCTCTCTTCCTTCCTTCGTTCTTTCAACAGTGTATATGTATACATTATGATCCGCTGGGCCCCCTACCTCAAAAATATGAGCACCTTTCTGACTTCCCCAAGTACACCAACATCTGGAGAAATCATCTAAAATTATTCTGCTAATTCATGGAAATTAAATACGTTACTAAGTAAAATGGTGGTAACTGGCAGTGGATAGGTGATGAGTTCTGTATTTGCTGATGTCTTTAATCAGGATCAGTGAATAGGTTCCTTTTTTTTTTTTTTAATAAGTATGATTGCTTTTTTAGGTTTGGCATAAATATAGTGAGCTTCAAGTTGCCTTTCATTTTCACTTTAAGTCACTGTGGAGAAAATTCAATCCAAGCAGGAAATACAACAGTAACAAAGCCAACAATAATAAATAAATAAACCCAAACAAGCACATTTTTTTCATTCCAACCCTTTTCCAACTGCCAAATTTTTATTTACAAAGACTCCAGCAAGTTACTACAAGGCTGATCATCCTGTGTTTAAGACAAAAAAAAAAATACAACTGAGAAGATCATGATATATTATTAAGTCCCATTTATTATGTAATTAACGTCTTCTTGAAAAAGTCCATTATGGCTAAGCCCAAGTAATTTACCTTTTTAAATTGTTACTAAACCACTCTGCATCTGATTCTTCACTGGCAATTTCCTGCAGATACACATCATTTATTGAGAAATTTATTACTCCTATTATCACTTGGATTTATTAACTCATGAGTCTTCCACTTTTCTAGAAAGATCTAAAGTAGATATTACATTGAAAAAAAGCCCAAAGCTAGAGCTGAGGAAAAGAAACTGAGAAAGAAACTGATTCACCCTGAGGGTAAGACTTTTTAAAGAGTATAGAAATTTTTCTTTTAAAGAAAGTATTTCAATTTCTAAACATTCAAAAATGTTAAATGTTTTCATTTATTTAAACAAAGTCAGGAACATGACTACGCAAAAATTAGCCCACACATTTCAGATGATCTGCATAGTTCATTTACTGAAGACATCCCATATTCACCATATTCCAGAGTGATGTTCAGATAGATTTCTTCCAACAGGTCAAAACATACTCCCAAGGAGGAAACATATGAAATATTCTTTGCATTTCTTCAACAGCTTCTAAAAATACTTAAAAATATTGGATAAAACTTAATGAGACATGTTCATAAAACTTTACCTGTGTAATCTGGAGGTCAAGCACATTGCATCTAAGAAGTACTGTGGGAGTTAAAATGGAGCACTAATTTCTTAACCTCTCCTGTAATAACAATGCTACCGCAGTATTACTTTGCATTTTTAGGTGGGAAAAAGTATCTTCCAAACCAAGCTATTTCTAGAGCAATTATCTCTGAAGTAATGGAAAGAAAACTGTGTTCAGGAAGTCAGGTCCAACAGACTTGATGAAAACCAGATTGTTCCATGGCTACCATGTGAATACTTCTAGTGATTCAAAATAAATTGCAAGAAAAATAGCTAAAATCAAAAGAACTTTTATGGCTTTAAGGTTCTCCAGTATATCATGTCCTGTTTTTACAAGCAGGTTTCACAACTTTCTCCTATCAAAGAATAAGCAGGAAAAAGGGAGGCAAGCTCTTCTTTCCAACTGATTCCTGATTGGTGCTTAGAACTGACTGAAGTTTTAGAACAGTTGGAAAAGGATCTTCATTTAATAGATTCCAATCTGTCAATCAGGTCATATTTTGTTAAAATTACTTTTTCATTCGAAGTCTGATAAGACTCTTTAGGTAGATGTTAAGAACAAGAATTCACAGCGAAGATGATACTTGCTTGTATCCTCAGACAGGAAAGTGAACTGCATGGACATCTATTTTCTGTGGTGTTACAATTTTAGTATCTTGTAAATTTAACTCCAGTGTAGTGTTTGCTTTACATATCACTTTCACAGCTAAGAAATAAATTTGGCAAATAAAGAAAAGCTGCTGAAGTAATATTTTTTTCAACCATTTTTTTTAATTTTAACTTTATTCTTGCAAAGAGTCTGAGCAATATAAACCGATACCATTGCTTTTTCAAATTTATGACCAGTCTGACTTCAGCAAGAGCAGCTGACAGAAATCTGGACTTTTGCTTCCTCAAAGTATTAACCTGATATTTCAGATTTGGTCATTGCTCTTCAAATTTGAGGATGTTAGCCTACTGCTTATAGGGCACTTATGTGCTGTAACAGCTACATTAATACAACTGTGGAGTTAATTAACACAACTGTGGAGTATGTGAATAAAGTAAATAAAATACACGTTGTGTTTTTTTTCTTTAAAGGCTGAACAGGAATACTGCCTGAGAAAGAAGCTGAGAGAAGAACAATGGCATTTAAAAAATTATGAGGTGTATTCTTTAGTTTTTCCATAAACCTATTTTTAAGCAACACTAAATTACCTTCATATGTATTTGTAATGACAGAAAATGGCTAGGATATCATGATGAACATACTACCATAATTTGTGCTAAGTAAAACAGGAATTAAAATAAATTTTCCATTTAAAAATAATTTTGATTATGATTTTCTGTTAATCTTTGTTGATCTACAACAAGTAGTTCTGAAAATAAAATTAACTGATTTGGTTGCTTTTTAACAATTTGTCTTTCTGTAACTGTATTGGAGCAAAGAAAGTTAGTATATTCCACTTGTGTCCTTGTAAAGCTTTGGTGAAGAACAGGATCATATTCTGTCTTTGCAAAAAGAATTCATACACCAAGTTAAATTTCTAGTCAATTCTATATAAAAATCTGAATGCATTTTTTTTCCTGTCACTTTTCAAGTAGGTGTTTTATTAATAACTAAAAAATAACCAAAACAAAAAACCCACAAAAAACACCTTTCTAAACAGCCTTTGAAATATTTATGAGTAGCTCTTAAGAAAGAGCCATTAGTTTACTAGGTTTTGCAGAAACTTTCCCATGTTACTTGAGCGTGAGATTTCAATGGCAACTTTCATGTTTCTGTATTTCATTACAGAACTGGCTCTCTGAACTTCTTTGAGAGATTTCTCAGTTTCTGTCCTTGTGAACAATGTATAAACTCTGGACAGCTGCATTCTTCAGCATTTGAAAGAACAGTAGCATGTTTATAAGTGGATTTGTAAACACTTCGGGGTTTGTCAGCAATCTAGAGTCTGGGTATCATCACTAATCACAATCAACAGCATCCCACCTCTTCCAGTAGTAGTCAATTGGTCCCCTCAGTTGCTAATGAAACTGCGTCCTATCACCAAATGGAGGCAGATATTAAGCCTGACAAATAGGATTTTTTTGAGGTACTCAGATTTGCAGTACTATCTTTTCTTCAGAGGTCCAAGAAATACTTTTGTAATCATTCATTGCTTGGTACATGTCTATATTTTCTATTTATTTGTGAGAGAAAAAAATCAAACTAATAGCAGCAAATGCAGACTTGACAAACAACATTTTTTAGGGTGACAAAAACCTTCACTCTCCCTTTAGGTGCACAAAATGCGCTGCAGGGGACAAAATACAATGTTGCTGTAATAGGCTCCATACTAAATGGAGTTTGGAATAATACCCATTTTTATCCAAAGAGACGGATGTGAAAACATGCATCTTTTAGCCACAAAACATTCACTCCTGATTGACTCTCAAAGGATATATATGCATGGACACTGCAAAAGTTTTCACCAGCAGTGAAATATCGAGTTAAGCAATAGGCATGGATAGGAACTGCACACTTCTGGAGAGTTCTAGCCTTTTCTTTCTCTAATGCCTTGTCCTCTGACTGTACGCAAAAGCTCAGGAGACTCAACTAAAATTCAAGTCTCCCTTTTTCCAAGAGAAAACATTCCAGTATTGCACTGCAGCTCAATAAAGCTGGCTATGGAAGTTTAAGAAATTACTGTTGCAGGTGTCTGCCACACTTTCCCTTAGAAATTGGCATGCGTGTAGCAAAGACAGCAGAGCAAGATGTATGTTCACATTTCAGCAGTTCAAGTTCAGAGGCTAGTACATCTGCTTAAAGCATTGTTGCAGGTGTGGTTGCACAAATTTGTGGGCACATGTATACGTCTCCTTCTTCCATCTTGGCTGTGGAATGGAAGCATGTAGCAGGGAGGTCAGGCAAACCACTGGGAACAGCAGCATCTTAAAACACTGCCTCTCAATCCACCAAGTGCATCTGACAGGACTCTTACAACGACTGTGTCATAGGTACTGTGACATACAGAAGCATAATGCCCTGTTGGTCAGCCTGGTCTGTATGCAACTGGCAAAAACCTTAATTCATATTTAGCTTACTCTTGAAGTACATAAATCAGGATGCCATTTTTCATGTCTTCAGTAGGACAAATGCGAACTTTATTGGTCTTAACAAGGAAGGAATGGGACTCTCCACCACTAGGTTATTAGGTGACCGGTACTTGAACCTCAGCACTAGATTAGCACAGGCGGTATACAAGCATTTCTGCTGAAATCTCTACATGTGTCCTTCTATGTTCTTCTACCTTCTTGAGTACCTGAGGATACAGCTGCCGGTCTCTTCTGCTAGACCTGACTCATGCCCTGTGGGACAGACCAGCTGTTGGCAATGGTCATGCCTGCCTTTGGCTATGGTACAAACAGCGCCAAGTTCTGGCTCAGATTAAAGTGGGTCCCGTGTTTTTCTCCCCTCCCACCCTCCCTCCTTAGGCGGAAATGGAGGGTAGGTGGGAAACGGCCACTTGCGGTTTTGACCTGCAGTAAACCCAGGATGACCCGTATGCCTTAGATCCATTTAAAGCACAGCCAACAGTACTGTTCGGTGTCTTGACAATCTTGAAACCCAAAGCTGGTTATTAAAACACCACAAACTTCTGTGCTTTGTCCAGGTAGAGCCTGTTTCAAGTTACCCTGCACACAGCCCAGAACCTGGACAAGAAGAGTGGCAAGGCAGCCACAGCGAGCGATGCAGGAAGCTGATAACACAGGTTATTTCTGGCGCCCAGCAGACATTGAACAGGCTTCCAAAGGTGTCAGAGAGGCTCCAGAGCCACACAGCCCACAGCT
>NW_010126460.1:0-17515 GCF_000699245.1 Pterocles gutturalis
TGATTGTGTTGATGAGGAACAAGAGTTAGGACATTAATAAGACACGATTCAATAACACGTGTGGGAGGAGGAATGTATGTGAGTTTTTGAAGGATTTATGGTAATTGGGTGTAACAGTGGCATTAGATTTTGGTGATTGGGGTGGAGAAGTGACAACAGACTTGGTATAATTATACTAATTCAGTTCAAGTGGGTTTGTTGTGAACACTCAGATATATCTTCATGCAGTGCATCAGGTATTTGTGTAGCAATAGAGAGGCGTTTATTCCTGGGGACTTGCTGGGCAGTGATTTTAGATTTATGGTAGAAAACTTATGGAGGTTTATCAAAACAACTTTTAGAGCTAGCAACTACATGGTGACCCATCTTTTTTACTCTGAGTTGACCTGACCTTCACAGTGAATGCCTGTGTAGTACAGGAGAAGGTTACTTCACCTGAAGTTTCTAAATTGCTGGAATGTGCTCTTTTTGCATTGTATAACCTAGGAAGAAATGTCTTTGTGGCAACTGTTGGCTTACCATCATGTTTCTGTTTCGTGGTATACCGTATAAATGTGTTTTAGGAATAATCTGAATTTTCCCTATTGCCTGTTACTTTTCTTCAGCAAAATTACAGTTCTCCAAAAGCTAGTGTGTTTTTACAGGCATGCACTATTTCCGGATTGCTTTTTCCAACTTTCTCTGGCCAAAACCATTTGTACAGAACAATAACTATTATGCTCTCCTCTCCCAACATGCTTGTGTTCCTCAAAAACCATTGCTTATGAGTAGTTATCAGTGATAGTAAATTTCTGATGTATTTGAATGTTTGGGGTACCAACTGTATATACAAAGTGCAATGAAAATTGCAGCATATAATGTAGGAAAAGGGTGTTTTAAGCCTTTTCTCAAGATCTTGGTTTTTTCTATCAAAAACTCTTGGTTGCACTGATTAATAACAATTATCAAACTATGAATCAGCATGGTTTGAGCAGGTCTAAGAAGAATTCAGGCTCTTCAGAATGTTTGGCGTTTCCGTTCACAATAGGTGTCAACTTGAATTTTGGAGTATATACTACAAGTATGTTTCCTCATAGATGTTTGTTTAAGCATTGCCAAGATTGGCCCTTCAAGATAGGGACATAAATAATAAGATGCTTTTAAACACATTTGGAAGAAACTCACCAAACCTCTGTTTTTTTTTCTGGATGGTGCAGGTTTTTTGACCGTTTTCCTTGCAGTGTGACAGCAGTGATGATGTTCATGTTCAGAGATGCTGATGACTTGTCATCATTCTGAACTGGTCATTTGTTAGTTTATGTAGCTGTCCATCAGTTAATTATCTGGAGGTGCTTCTAGACAACTTCTAGGAGTACAGAAGTGCTGATAGAATCTAGAAGTGCTTCTGGGGTCACCTGAAACAAATTCATTGGGCAGGTTTCTGATTTTTAGCAGAGCCAATTTTTTTTTTTTATTAGGAACAATGAAAGAAGCAAAGTTGTATGCACAGAATCCTCAGGAATAAATGCCAGATTAGAAGATGAACTTCTTTCTTCTTTTTTTCTTCTCCTAAATCTGTAGTTAAAGGGGGAGAAGGTATATGGTTTAGCTTTTCTTCATTCTTCTTAGTTGAGTTTTTTGAAGAGCTCTTTCTTCTACAGACTGTTAAGAAATTATTGGGGTTTTTTGAGTGATCATGTTTACATAGACCTTCTCTTCAGACATTGAAATCGCCACCTGCTTAGGTTACCATCAAGTTGGTTGTATTTGTACCTTATTTGCCTTTTGATAAAAGTGCAAAACAAAGCGTGGTGTTCCTTAATTTCCTCTACCTTCCCAGGCTTGCCGTTTTCTTAATATGTATATTAATATATCAATGTAGTTCTAAGATTACTGGGAGATACACAGTTTTTAGTAGGTTTTCATTTCAAGGTCGTCTGTTTCTTGTATGTCACAGTGATGGAACATTTTCACTTGGTTTGAAGGTTCTTCCTCTCTTGATATGACCAACTTCTGCAGGAATGGTTGTCTTTCTTTCACTGCTCTTTCTGAAGATGGATTTTCTTAAAGAGTTCATAAGCGGAGACAACTTGTCTGAAGCCTTTTTTTGTACAGCAGTTATATGAAATTTGTCTCAGAGCCAGGCAGTCAAGGGCTGTCTGACTGATAGCGAGATTCATTCAATAAAGTTTTGGTGAGTTCTGACTCTACTTTTACCTCTTAAAAATAAATCTTTAATAAGGGCTCCTGTTGTTATGCTTTTCATGTCCTTGAGGCTTCATCTGTACTTCTCAAAAGATTAAGGAAAACCATCACTGTGGTAAGTGACAAGAACACACATTTCCAAGGACAAGCAAGTAAAAGGAGGACAGGTATTTCTTTATTTTTACCAGGGCCCCACAAAACTGTATGTTTCTTTTTCAGGACGTTTGCTTCAGATATCACTTTGGTTTTTGAAAATGTTTTTAGAATATATCCAGGATCCAACCCTGGAGGAGGAATCAGTGAAAACTGGCTTGGTGACTGGTGTTTCCTTGAGGAAACAGGTTACAAATCTAGAGAACAGGGTTGAATTTCTGTTCTGATCTTCCAGTAGTCCTGTTACCATTTCAGTCTGACCTTTGCTTTGAAAATACCTCTGAGTTGCAAGAGAGATCATTTTTAATGAAATGTTTTTTTTCATTTGACATCTTTAATCATCACAAATATTCCTTTTAGTGGCTGCACGAAGTATGTGTTGAGTTCCAAATACTGACATCCATATAGACAGGAAACAAAAATCTCGTCAGTCTAGTTCATTTCATGGATTCTACTAGAAAAGTCTAGGTTTTTGGAAAAGCAGAATGTATTTTTTTCTGAGAAAAGTTATCTGGAATTCTTTATGGACAGTTGAAATGCTGCAGGAGAATACATGCTGAACAACGGTGCTTTTCTTTGAGTTGATGATACAACGGTCTTGTTGTTTTGCTCCTAAAACACATCTAAAGATGAAGTCTCTGTGACTTTGGCCAAAAAGATATCATATGCAAAGAGCAGTTGTGTTAAAGAAATTGTCAGTACCTAAGCATTTACTCCTACCTTTCATACTGAACTTGTATCTGAAGAACCCTCCTAGCTTGTTTATAACTCCTCACTGTATTGAATCGTGGTACAAATTCAGAATCTTAAAAAATTTTCCACTACTAGGTTTAGTGTTTAGTAGAAAAATGACTGCTCTGAAGATTGGTGTTTCAAAGACGTTGTGACATAGTGCATGGCAAACTGAGCTGCTCTGTCAACGGAGAAGCTTAAAAAGCAGCTTACCTGCTTATCCACTCATGCTTTTTGTAAACATCCTTGGCTACGTTCCCAGTAAAGACAGGAATTTGAAGTGGTTTTATCTAGTGGTTTCTTTAAGGATTCCGTTATGTACTGAGGCTGGAGCCCTTTGGAGTAGCACAGAACAGATAAGAAATGGACAAAAATGGGGGGAGGGGTAGGTACACTTGGGCTAGAAAAAGCAAGAGTGGCTTGTATATTACGGATGGCAGGTGAGAGACTCATCCCTTTCAAGTAATTAACATCTCATACATTCCAACAAATATGGAATTTTTATTGTTGTTTTTTATTTTCGTGCTCATTTTCATTTCCAGCTATTAATAGTTTGATCAGGTAGGATGCTACAGAGTTTGGGTTTCTTTGGGCTTAAAGAAAAGATGATTTCCAGAATATAACAAATTATGATTCAAGTAATAAGTACTATTTATAGTAATCTTAGCTGTTAACTTAAACAGAAACCTACAGTTTCTAAAAGAATGCCTGCAGTTATAGACTTGTTTTAAGATTATAGGAAATCCTTTTGTATGTCAAATTAAAGGACATTATCACTAAATGATATATGGAATGAGGAGTAAGTCTAGTGTCTAATAATGTTTTAAAACAGAACTGAAGCATTTAATCAGGATTTTTGCTTGTTTTGATAATTAGGAAATGATGTTTAGTAGAAGAACACAGGATTCTCTCATTAAAATAATTCTTTCTGAGTATTTGTTGTGCTGCGTTGTCTTTGCATCAAATGATGTACTATATGGTTATGACTAGCACTGGGTGATAGATTAAATGGAAAGATTATTCTTCTTGGTCTTTAGACTCTAAACAACCTCCCAATATGTTGCCAACATGAATGTGTCTTTGGGGACAGAACCCAGTCTGCACCACATGGCTGACTGCCAAGTCTTTCCACTGGAAAGCCAGCTATTGTTTTCCACTGCACAGTAGGATGCATCCTCCGTTTTACAGCACTCAGCTATAGCTTTTTATTTGACGGTAATCTTTTGTGTTAGATATGCACAGGAATAAATTTTCTCTAGCCATGTAGGTCATGTTTCTCCCAAGCCAAATCTGAAACATAATAGACTCATTTTGTTTCTAAAGTGTCTTTGTAAAAATTGTAGTCTCTAGCCAGGCTTTTTTCTTGGAAATGCTCACATTTTTATGCTGGTGCTGACATTGTAGGCATACCTCATCCAGTTTCATTGCCATACTATGGTAGGCAAGCAAACAAAAGTAAATGAAGGAGTGGTTTTGCATTCCTTCACTATACCTGGAATTGTAATGGAAAAGGAAGGCTGTAAAAGTAGTAATACAGCATAAATCAGTAACTGGAATCACAGGCATCTTTCAGAATGAACTTAGGGAATCTACCATTGTGCTGTCAAAGTGAGTTTCTTCCCATGCTTGTTTTCTTCTTGAGATCTGACTAAATAATTCAAAACCATGATGCTAACAATAATTCTAAATCTTAATCCCCTCTCTGCTTTGACCATTCCTAAAATCTTCTAATTTAAGAGGCAATCCTAAATCATTATAATGTTGGATGCTCAGTGGTATGATTTAGCTGTGTTCGTCTTGAGTGTTAAAACAGTGTTTCCAGATTTGAAGTTAATAGTGTGAATTCTTACATAAGCCTTTCTCTGCGTGCTGGCCAGATACCTAAAACATATTAAAGCTTCTTATTTTTTTCCACTAAGGTGCTAGAGGAAACTATTAAATACAAATGAATGTTGTTGTAGATCATGATACCCTTTAAATGGAAGAACAAATTAAATCTAGGCATCTCTGCAACTGCTATATTTCACTAAAGAGGCTGTGTCTGTTTGTGTCTCCTGCCTGAAGGTATCCATAATTGCATCTTTTTGTTATTAAACGTGAAAGCATTACATACAAAGGAACTTTTTATGCTAAAAAAAACCCCAAACAACCCAATCACAGCAAAGACAACTTTCAGTGCCTCCTTAAGAGTCTTCAGAACCTCAGGCTCTTTCAGTAGGCACCAACTAGTCTTGAGTAGCCCAATCATGAAGAAACTGAGATGCCAATGAGTCCTGTCTGCTCAAGCACTATTCAATTAAGCCAGAACCTCTTGGTTCCCAGGAAACAACTCTGCGGTTGATCTAAGACTGCACTGCTTGCCCTTAACTTCCATCCCTGGCTGTGTATATCCATCCTTGCCAGTGCATCCCTCTTTGTGCTTCTGTAATGGTAGCTTCTACCTCCAGTTCACTGAGCTGCTGCAGCTGAAAACTGCCCCAGGTCAGTGGGGAGGGTGCAGAGGTGGCAGCTCGGGCTTAAATTGGTTTCTGCTAGTGTGGACCTGCGCCTTGCAATTCCTCTCTAGGCAGGTTTGGCTCTGCAGGAAGACAGTTTCAGATATTCTAATCCGAGATTGCATCAGTGGTAGTTGATTAAGTAATAGGCACGCATTGGCAAAACATGGGATGAGGTTTGGGTAATAGATCCGTCAAAAGAAAAAAAAAAGTGCTGTGCAATACTTTAAAATCTGGGGAAAAAAATATTTTGAAATAATATACAGTCCTCTGAATCATTTTCCATGTAAAGTGAGGACTGGACTTTCCAAGAATGGCCCATTAGAGTGGATAAAATATGCTTAAGAGTGGACAAGGTGTTTAAAGGAGTTAAACCTTGCTAAGACGCAGGCTGTACTAATAAAAATTGCAGAGAAAAGTGGTGTACATCTGAGTAAATCAGCACGTACGAGAAGTGACATAGATTACTTTGGAGTGGAAGGTGAATTTTCAGTGTGTTAGTTATCTCTTTTTATAGTGAGTCCATTTTGTCACATTTTGAAGGTGACAGGAATTTGCATCTTTTTCAAGTAAATTAGAATATTAACAGACACCACTCCACCCAGTCGAGACATCGTTGTGGCTGGAAGAAAGACAAGAGAAAGTAAGACAAGCAATTACAAATTGTACAATTCCTAAGTGAATTCAGCATAGGCTAATAATTCAGGATGATGAAGAGAACAGCAGATCAAGGATCTCAGGTATCAAATAAGCCAGGCTGGCACACTGAAAAGCACTGACATGTGTGCTAGATGCACGCGGCTGACCTTTTGTTTATTTTCTGGGAACATGACCTCAGAGAAGACGACTGAAATTTCTGTGGGGATTCTTTCTAGAGTAATTTCATTCTGACTTATTTTCTATCATATTATGAATTTTATATCTATGTTTAAAGCAAAGTAAAGGTAGCAAAGCCAACAGGGTTTTTTCACTCTCAGCTGTCTTACAGACCTTTCGTAGAGAATTCAGGCTCAGAATGCATGGAGTATCTTGGAAGTGACCCCGGAAAATAAATCCGTGTTCTATAGAGTTTTTTCATGCATTTCTTGTGTACTTTTGTTTCATCTGGCATTATTGTTTTTATATACTAACTCATACTGGGTTTAGAACTTGTGCTTTTATGCTATTTTGAATCCTGCAACTTGATTTGCAGTATTACTGTCTTTTTTTTTATAGTTAGCATTGTCTAATGAACTTATAAATACTTCATTCTACTAGAATTTTAATAATGCCATCTGTTCACTTGATGGAAAATGGCAAAGCACGTTGAAGCAACTGCCTTTTTTTCTTGACAGTTGTATTTTTAAAGCTTAAGATTTAAGTTTCCATTTTTTTCGTTAACAGCGGCATTGAACAATGTTGCAAACCAAAGGATTTGGTTTTGCGCAAATTTTACTTTGAGAATCACGTGTGTGATTTTCTTTGGATGTAATTTAGTTTTTTGGTTAGTAATAAACAGTATTATTTTTTCTTTTTAGTAGAATGCATTTTTTACCATGGCAGAAAGTAAAGTAGTCCTAGAGAGGTCAGTAAGGTACATCAGTTAGTAGCATCTGACGTCTTTGTCCAAGCTTCTTACTCATCCTGGCATCTCTGTCCCTGTTTGGGACAAAACTCTGTTTTGAAGCTTTTTTCTTTGGCTCTTCTTTCCACTTCCAGTCTTGCTTTATGTAATTATTTTAAGGTTTGTCTTTTGAACCACTAGCTTATGATATACTTATTGGGCTCTTCTCCTTGGTGTACTGTTTCGTAACTTAGTCTCACTCCTGTAATTTGGTGTCAAAACAAGTGGCCTCGTGTTGTAGCTCCCGAATGAATTAGTGCTGATGGCCATTTATTGCCTGTGAAAATCAGATGGACTTATGTGGATGGCTAGGTGGATGTGAGACACAAATGGATTAACTAATGCAGCTCTGGTGTTTCCTAACATAAATAAAGCATCTAAGGAACAGTTGTGTCGTGTGGTTGTCTTTCCAAATTCCTCTCCCAGGTTAGCTGTGTGGTGCTTGCTTACGTGAGAAATTCCTGTTGGTGTTGGCAGAACTGTAGGGCAGGCCTGATGAGGGAAGTTGGGAAGAATGATGCTGTCACTGAGACAATATGAGATTCCTCCATCACGACTGTTTCAAAACTGTTTGGAAGGCATGGGGAGAAGGGACTTAGATTATGAATTACCCTTTTCATCCTTGCAGGAATAGATTTCTCACTTGGTTGCCTGCTCTCAGTGTGTGATCATTAGTAATTCTCTTAGATTGACAATTTGGGAGATAGACAGAGCTCCTTATCCCAGCAGGTGGCAACTGCAGCCATGCTGAAGAGGTACGGCTGGCTCTGGTTCCCTTCGTTCCACCGACAGAAGTGGTACTTCCACTCTCTCTTACTGCTGTGTTAGATATAGTTTATTAGCTTCCCAGCTGATTTCTTTATATATTTCCTGAGTTCTTATTAGTATTTCAATTAATTTACCATCTGCATTGCATTTTGTTAGTTAAATAAAAAAGCACATGAGAGTAACTTTGTCTTGCACGAGCACATCCAGTTCTTCATTCACTCTGAGCTTGTACGTCTGTATTTGCAGTTTTCTTTCGGATGTTTCTACAATTTTTTTTTTTCCTTTTTCCTTGATATCTTATCTGTCAGGTGGGCTGTAAGTAGGGAATTCCTTCTGAAACAGCCAGTGTAATCTGTTCTCCGTATGGATGTGTGTCTGAGGCACATTTGCTTTGCAACCTCTAAAAACTGGATGCTTTCTGTCACCAAGTCTTTCTTATGTTCCTGACTGCAGAGGTGCTGTGATTTACCTCCCTTGCCTACGGTTGAACGTTTCAGTCAGTTAGATCCTTATGATGGGGCAAGGACGTATATCTGATAGTACAAGACAGTCGTCTGAAGCCTGTGTCAAAATTTCTGTGCTGAAAGGTGGCACGCAGTAGACATGGTGACATACTGGAGCACGAGGACTGGGTTCTGCCTGTTGATTTTTTTTGTGTGTGTGTGTGTGTGGAATCTCTCAGAGAACCACTGTGGATAAAAGGACTGAGTAATCTGGATGCTGGAATGCTGGGTATTTAATGACCATAACTCCTGACCTACAGGGACAGTTAGGTGCCGTGACTTTGCAGTGTGTTCTGGTGCTCACTGTCCAATATTATAACTTTCATCCATTTTTTTCAAGCATGAAATCAGAGATTCATTTCATAGTGCAGAGCCTTAAGATGATGCTGTAGTGGCTGAGTCCCCACAACTTAGTGAATTATCGTTCTCACTTGAGCTGTGGTAAATCATCGTGCCTCCTGATAGTTGGGGTATTTAACTTCCTTTAATTTCGAGGATTTGGGTGCCTGACTTGTTCTGAGATTTTTTTGAATCCTAGGGCATGTATTGCTGCCTGAAAACTTTTCTAAGTCTAGCCTAGTATCTTTCATACTGTACCTGCTACTAGAGAGAGTTAAAATTTTACATTTGTTTAAATGCCAGTGTAAGAATACTGAACTCCACAACATGTCTTGGATTTTTTTGTTGTTGTTGTACAGCAGCCAAAAAGATCCATTTCTTAATTTTTTTTTCTTCTATAATTTCTGTGGATAATAATTATCTATCATTAAATCTTTTTCTAGTAAAACTAGCTTAAAAGTTCAGATGTTACTGTCATTATCTTTCAGAGAGAGCTATCTATAATTTTATAGTTACATATTCTGTTCCTTTACACTTGCTGAAGTTATAATTATTTTTTTTTTCCTAACAGTCTCTTTCTTGAAAGCAAATGGTTTCACTCATGGTGGGGTTACTGATAAATAGTAAATAGTTCAGTCTTCTCTTGGTTTCAATCTGCTGTTTAAGTGTAACATCATTTTTCAAAGACTCCAAAGTCCTGAATTATCTGCACATTGTTATTCTGTAACACTCAGTACACAGTCACTGACAGCTTGATTATGATTACAAACAAATCAGCTGAAATATCCTAAGAGCAAAAAGGCTTAATTTGTAGATTTTATTCAGTCACTTTTTCTTCTTCAGTATTATCCAGATTAATTGGAACATTTTCTCAGTTGTCAATCTCCAGGGGAAAATAAATAAAATACATCTCTAATACGAATATACGTATGTTGTAGTTACAGTAGGGTTTCTTCAGAGGGATTGAAATGATTCCCCTGACGTAAATATGTTTCACACTGGATCACTACACCCTCCCATGTGGTAACCTATCGTCTCAAGCTCTAATGATCCCTTACCCTTGTTGACATTAGCAAACTTTTCCTCTGGGGCATTTTCTTTTGTTTCTTTTGTTAGCTGGTCTAAGAGAAGAAAACTGCCCAGTTTTGATTTTTCTGCAGATGTTGAGGATGTTACTGCAAAGTTCAATAACGGGACATTTGTTTTCAATGTATTCAGAGGCCACAGAAACAAGAAAATCAGGCAGGCTGCAAAGCTTCCTCTTCTGCTTTAGATTCTCTGTAGCGGATGAACACTGGACCTTGAAAATTGTGAAAAAGTGCATAAGAGCGTGATAGCTTACACTTTTATTACATGGACAAGTTTTTCCCTAAAAAATCCTATATGTTTCTAAAAAAGAAAGAGGTAAAAATATAGAAAACATAAAAGTAGGGATAAGAACAAAATAGAATTAATTAAAGGATAAAAGTATAGTAAAAGCACTGGTATCTGACTTTTTTCCCCAAGGTAAGTGTAAAATTACATTTTTCCCAGCAAGCGTGAGGCTATTATATTCTCTTCCTATCGCTGAGCCATATGCAGTATTTCCTGCTCCAGAAGCTGAAAACCTCCTAGAATTTGGGCCAACAAACCTCTGAAGCCTCGCTCCATGCCAGGGCTGGGAACTTGATGGCACTGATCCCATCCCCTGCCTGGGAGGGGAGGATGGGCTGTATACAGGTGGTGTGGAAGCAGGAGGAGCTGCCTTTCCTTCAAATCCTCCAGACAGCTTATTGGTCAGGAAGAGGTATTCATGGGCTAGGAATGAACATGCCAAACCCATTCCTGGCCCAGCAAGGTCCAAAGAGTATATGCATAATATGTGTTTTTAAAATATCTAAATGCCTTGCAATGGACAAGATCCAAAGTGGCTTTTTCTCAGGTTGTTGGAGCTTTGTAGGACCACCTGCTTCAAGCAGAGTTCTCTTTCAATGATCACCTTCAGCCCAGGATCACTGTACATAAGAGGAATGCTGTGACATTTAATACATTTAATACAATGTTCTCTTGATTTCGGTGGAATTGTGTAAGGTATATGTCTGAGCAGCATTTGAGCCAACAGCGATGTAATTTTTTTCCTTCTCATTGGAAACACCTGATAAAACCTGAACCTTGGTGCAGTATATTTGAAACACATTCAAAGCAGAGGAACAGCTCTATTCAGTGGTGAAAGAACAGCTGAGTAGTGTTAATGCTGTTTCTGAAAGACATCAATTGCAGTACGCTTGAAGGATACCTTAGACTCGGTAACCAGCAGGATTCTGGGACCGAAAAAACAGGAGAAAATCAAGTTTGATTTAACAAGAGTGATACAGAAATTATATCGCTACTGGATGCGAGACTTCCCTCACCAAACAGGTTTGCAGGACCTGTAATCCATTGGAAAGCAAGCTGCCTACACCAGGTAGCGCAGTGAATGCCAAACAGGATTGTCAGGCAAGAAAAGTGGTAGATAGAGACAAAAAGGTGTAGCTGTAAACTAGTAAGCGTGAGAAAAAAAAAAATAATTATAAATTGTTATACATGCTCTTCAGCCATTGTCTCGTGGCTGTATTCTGGTAGTAAAGACGGATGATTGCACCTCACTGACTGATAAGAAGATGAGCTAACCAAATTAACACTCTCTTTATTCAGCAGTCGTGTTGAATAGGGTATGAAGTCATGGGCTAATTACCCTAAAACACAATTGTAGACTTTCTTGGTGAAGTATTCACTGCTGGAAACAATTAAGTTTCTTCCTGGTGGTCAGAGACCAGGTTGCAACATGATTTTTGTCGAGGTGTATTCAGCTTGAGAGACTTTTACAGAATTTTATGAAACTGTTAGCTGATGTGGGGAAGACATCATTCCACAAGTCGAGGGGCGCATCCATCATCCCACTATTTAAACAGATGTGAGGAAGTCAGTCTGTGTTAATTATGAAGCAGTTTTCTTGATTGTCGTTTTGTGGAAATACCCTGCTTAGGTTATCCTAAATTGCCATAGGCTGTCCTGCAAAATTGCTCAGATTTTCATAGACCATACAAAACAATGAGCTTCCAAACATATATGCGTCTCTAGTGAAGTCAAGTGCTCTGTCTCCTGGCTTCTATTTTGTGGTGTGCCCTGTTTGCTTATATGCAAAGGAGGGTATCAAAATTTTAGGACACCTGGAAGACAATATGTTTCTCTGCTTACCATCTGCAATGAAGTCTTGGTTCAGGATTTATTTATTTTCTGGTGTGTGTTGCTTCATTGTTTAAGAAGAGGAAGAACTGAACATCCTTTTTCAGGAACTTGGAAAAAATGTGGATCTCACTGTTGATATAAAAAAGCTAGAATTCGTGTTTTGTCCTGCTTCAAAGAAAGAAACCTAGTGTGGCACTGGGGATCGGTACTAATGCATATTCCCTTTCAATGTCTAAGTCTGTGTCTAAACAAACTAAGTTAGTTTACAATGCAGTAACATTACAAGTGCTTCTGAATTGTGAAAGAACTCCAGACAGTTGAAAGTCAGGAGAGCTGTTCAGGTGCTCTCAGTGAGATTGTGCATTAAGAAGCCAAAACATTTTCCAATGACAGCTTTACTATTTCTGTTCCATGTGTGTGATAGTTGCTACTTTAGGAAACTCACCTTCAGCGAAGGTGTTTTTGAAAGACCTTACAAATTCAGTGGAGGCGTAGGCTGCCCGATGAAAGGTGTCTAAAATAAGGATGCAGAGTGTCCCAAGCAAGGATGCAAACTGCAGTTTAACTAGGCTGACCAGCTCATCTGATTGATGCCGTTCTACCACAGAAATAAATTAAACCTGGTAAAATTGAATTCACAATGGTGAGATCAGTCTTTAAGTAGTCTACACTTATTGATGTGGAATTTCTGTTGACATGTGAGTGTATGACCCTTCTCCGGGGTGGGGGGGAAGCAAAGATATTTATGCTGGTCTAATTGCATTCCAAACAACTTGTGTCTTATTAGCTGAAGGAAAAGGAGCCTAAAGCAAATTCTGAAAAGACAAATTATTAGGTCAATCTGACATCTGTTGTGTGGGAAAACATTCCTTGGGAAAATGTGACTGTACAGCTATCTGGGATCTCATAAACAGAATTAATGCTAAGCATTTGTTTGCTGTCATCGACAGCAATGGTGGACCAGCAGTAGTATTTAACTACACGGGACAAGGAATAGCACAAGACCAGGGAGAAGGTGCAATACTGTTTTTCTGAAAGGCTTCCTGTGAAAAAACTAACTAGGCATTAGAATTATTGCTCCTTTGATAAATGCATCGGTATATAATATCTGAGATGTTGAAAGAGTGCTTTGCATTGAAGTTGTCTTTGTGACTACTCTGGTTTAGCATCTTGCAGTTGTCAGAAGATCATTCACTGTTGGTTTCTTTTTTTTTAAAAGCATGTGTAGAAATGCAAGTATGAAAAGAGATTTTTTTTTGATGTGCAAAATAAAATCGGAATTTTTCTTATTAAATGAACAATTACCCAATTTAACACTCCTTCACACACCCCCAGAAAAATGAGAACCCCAAACTAAACCTGACCTGGTGTATATAGTGCCAAATACCAAACCTGGCCTCATTTATACTTTGCCAAATGCCAAACCTTCTGTGGAGGGTTTTTTTCCTGTCTTTTCCCTTTCTGGTTTTCTGCTTCTTCTTATCTTGCTTATCTTGGGTTAGTATGGAAGCTTTCCCAGATGAATGTTGTCTTTAATGACCGTATCAATTATTATGCATACCTGTAGTGTGCTGTGCAGTTGTTAATTAGAATTGTACAGGTAGCAAAGCTGAGGTATTAAAGTCTCTAAATTGCTATTTTGTTTTTAAAATCCAAATCTTATCCCACATCTCTTTTCATTCTTTGTGCCTCCTCCTGATGTCACTAACCTCTGAAGAGAGCTTTTAAAATACTGATGTCTGCAAAGTTGTCAAGATAGATCATACACATCTCTTAAACAACTCTCTGTTAATAAGTAAGTCAGGTATCACAAAAAAATTAACATGATCCTCCTAAATTCTGTGAACAGCAATATTACCAACCAGTGGGATTGAGAGGGTGGCACTTCTTCATGTATCATGGTTGATTGTATTTGATGCCTAAAGAAGAAGTGAACTCCAGCTGGAAAGTTTTTAATGGTTGGAGCATTTATATGATCTCTTTCACAAACACTTGCTTTCTCCCAGGGTGTTTTTTTTCCCTCAGTGCAGACACTAAGAAGATACTTTCCCCTGTCTGGCTGTTTTCCCATAGGCTATAATAAATGGGGACCTTTATATTCAAGCACAGAATTTTTCTGCGAGATTTAACTCTATAGCAAGCTGCTGTTTATTGGTGTACTTAATGCCTCGGAGTTTAACTGTTCATCTGGTTCCTTAAAAGCTTTGTATTTTACAGGGATGGAACTTGATTTACAAACATGGAATAGATGCATTTGTACCTTTTAAACAAACAGAATTCATGGCTTTTAAATAAACAGGCGTGTGCAGATGGAGAGTATTTTTCATCAGCCCCCTGTTACTTTCATATATTAACTAATCCTGTATTTTGGCTATTAAAATAATTTGTAGGAAAATTGTTCCAATGATTTGTCTTCTATTTAGCTCACAGAAACTGAGTCATAAGGGAAGTATGTGCAATGGATAAAACCCCAGCGAAGTGGTGCCAGCACTGAGGTGTACACGCATCCTGGCACTCGATGTGTACCTGTGCCTTAAAGACTGTGTGTCCAGAAAAGCAGTTAGACTCACTCCAGGTTCATGGGGTCACGTTTCTTCCTTTACTCTTGGGAAGAAAAAAGGCCTCTTGTTGGCCTTTGGTTTCTTTTAATATAGAAAATTGTTTCCTAGCTCATGTAGTAATTTAACTTGTGTCTAGATGTATTAACAGAGTCTTTGCTGCTATCTTTTCCCCTTCTCCCCCCTGCCTTCTGTTTTCCTCTTTCCCCTAAAAATATCTTCCGTTTTCCCCACCAGTTCATAATCCTTGAATTGCAAACCCTATCTGTGGCGTTCTAATACCAAATTTTCTAATTTTCCAGTTTCTTTATCTTTCTTCTGAAAAAAAAATGGCATCTTGTTTATATATTTTTATAATTCTGAGAAAGTATTGTCTCTAACAATTATTCTTTATTGTGTGCTATAGGTGTTATTTTTTTTCCTTCCTGACCTGTTAGCATCTTTCTTTTCATTTCCTCACAGAAAGAAAACAAAAGGTTTTTTTATTTAATGACCATCTGCCCATTTTCATGTCTTACGCCCAGCAAAATGGACCCAGACCTGGATGGGAGCTTCATAGGTTAACTTGATACAACTTCTTTAAAAAGAATAATTCCTTTATTGTAAATAAAGGAAATAACAATGAATCGCAAGGCAGGAGTGACGCCTACATATCTCATGTTATACAAATAAAAACCCAGTGTTGTATGTGTGTGAGAAGTTCCATGTTGGGTTGATGGCATTTGTAGCATCGTGCTCAGACTATGAAATCGCATTGTCAAGGATCTCCAAGAGTAGGAAGACATTAATTGCTCTTTCTGCTATTGGAACACTGAAAATTTTTTCCTGGTGGCCCAAACAGAGATGATGTAGACTTTTATACTGTGTAGTAAGCTTTAGATTTGGTGCATTTAACCTCTCCTCTGTCTGTCATTGGAAATTGCCGTGGCAGTTATGTCTCACAATGGTGTGAGAGCCATAGGATTGTGATGACGGTCATTCATACTACATATATTACAATAAATTCATTTTATTCTAGTAGAGGGAGATCACTAGTATAATTTACTTTTCAGCGTATACGTGCATGATGTGAGTAAGAGGATGCAGAGGTGAAGGTAATTTGAAAAATGAGGATTTTTTTTAGGGTGTGAAGTTATTCAAGCTGCTAAAAGTACTGAGTAACTGAGGGAGAAAACAGCTGACAAAGTTAATGTTGTTAAACGCTGACTGCTTTACTTGGGGGAAGTTGTTTCTAATTGGTTTCTTAATTAGTTGTTAGCCTCTAGAGAGACATAGTGGTATGGCAAAATACAAATGCTTCAAAATGTTAACCCAGTGATTAGTAACCATCAAGAAACAGGTAAAATGTTAAGAGTTACTCCTTTCAACCAGAGAGCAGAGCCCCGAATCAAAATGAATCAGTCCCTGTTGTGTTTTCCTGAGGTGCAGTATTGCCTGTAGCTTCGGGCTTGTCATCGCTGAAGGATGCAGAGGGATGGAGGAGGTAGGAGCGGTGGGAGCACCCAGCGGTGCCGACTGGCTTGCTTGGCACGAGCAGCAAACCAGAGCAGACTCCTCAAGTCAGGAAGGGTTTTGATGGGGTGTGAAACAGAGAAGGGCTTGTTTGAGAGATTTGTTGAATCACGGGCTTGATAGATAAAGTGAAGAGAGGGCATCAGATGACATTCATAATGTGCAGATTCAAAAGAAAATAGTTTTTCTCATACTACATATTTAAACCGTGGAACGTGGAGAATTTAGTGAATGCTGAATGAGATGATGACTCAGGTTGGAAAAACCGACAAACAAAATCTGACACCCTCCTACCACCCCAAAAGTGTGAGGAAGGAAACCCCATCCTAGTCTTTTAAACAGGAAAATACCACCACTGATTCAGGAAATGTTTGCTCCGTGGGTTACTGAAAAGTGAGCATACTCCAGGGAAAGCATCTTTGTGTCATCCCTCGGTTTTCTTTTGTTCACATCTTCTGTTGCTTGCTGTCAGAAATAAGGTAGTCGAGGAGATGGATTTGAAGTCTAGCTTTGTCTGTTCTTGTAACTGGTATGTAGATTCATCCAGTTGTGATGACTCAGTGAGTATGTGTTATAAACTGCATTCCAAACAACAGAATTACCTTGAATAGCTCAACGAAGCTTATCTCCCTGTTCTGCATGTGTAAGAGAAGACTCATATTCACTCATAGTTGTGAAATATTTTGCATGGTATCACTCAATTTTGAGGAGAAATGGGTATGATTATTGAGAGTTCTTTCATTGGAGATTGGGTCTTGAATCTGTTTTCTAGAAAACATATTTTTTTTTCTAGCTGTATGGTTTAAAAGTTCATCTTAAATGGCAAGATGTGAGGAGTGATAACATGGAAATATTTGTAAATGTGTCCTTCTCAAGGGGTACCTTGAGGGGTCTCCTTCTCCTGGGGGCGATTTTTGGGAAAATGTAGTGTATCTGCTGTTAAGCAGCCTACGTGACACTACGTTTGTATCTGACAAGAGAGATCTGAAAATCCACTCAATAGAGATGTCTCAAAATAAGTGTAAACTAAGGACCACAAATATAAACATACCGTCTTTCTCTGGGAGATTAAATTTATTTGGTGACTTAAAATTCATTTCCAAAGCCTAGTAATTAGATTCCTACTATCAAATAAAAGGTTGCAAATAGTTCCCTTCATGTTTTCAGAAGCAGCTAACCAGCTGGAGGTTTGTAAGGGTGTGTTTAAGCTGCTTTTGGTGTGGTTGAACTGGAAGTTGGAAACATTTCCTGTGGCAGATGTGTTCTTGCTGTGTAGCTGCTTTCCCTTTGTTTTCAGAAATACCATTCAGTGGTTGAGCTGGTGCTCTGGCATTGTACCTGTGTTTATTTTTACATGTTTAAGCTGCAAAAAAGCCATGAGAGTGTGCTTGCATTTGCAAGAACAAAACATAATAGAGTGTGCATGTGTGTACATTTGTAAATAAATATTTATTATTACTA
>NW_010126461.1:0-9584 GCF_000699245.1 Pterocles gutturalis
GCTGCTCAGCCTGCCCCCCAAGGTACCCCACCCGGGGGGCGAGAGGGGGGGTGTGGGGGGAGAGCACCCGCCGCGGGGCACGGCCAGGAGCACCCGGGGCTGTGGACTGGGGGCACCGACTGGGGCCATGGAGCAGGAGCATAAATTGGGGATCCTGGCATGGAGCAGTGTGACAGGCTAGGGACACGTCCTGTGGGACTCGGCCCTGGGCAAAGCCTCAGTGCCCTGTCCCACCGGGCTGCTCACCTCCTGCCCAAGCCGCAGCACTAATTGGCCCTTCACGAAGGTCGCATTGGTACCTGATGGGGTTTCTCCATGGAGAGAGTGACTGGCAAAGCCTGCAGTCTGTGACAGCTCCTCGCCCTTCTGCAGCCACCCTAGAGTGTGAATGGAGGGGGCATCCTCAGGGTATCTTAACTTTTCAGGGGGAAGAAGGGATAGACAGTGTGAACTGTGTTTATGTTGCTTATATAGACACGGGGAGGTGTAGAGAGCCTATGGTTCAGAATCAGCTTGAACTAAGTGGCACAAGCCAGTACTTCTTGCTGATACCTCCTTGCCTTGTTGTGGTTTTTGTCGGTAGCACTCAAAGGGGAGGTGGGGAAACTGAGGCAAAGCAGGTCGACAGCCAGCATCACCCCGTGAGAGGGGTTTGTAGAGGGAAGACAGGTGCCCAGGACTCTGAGGCTGCCTGGTGTTGCTCTCCCATCCCTTTGCTACAGGAATTGCACTGGATAGCAGTGCAGGCAGGGAGAGAGGGATGCTGCAGGGCTGGAGGGGGTCACGCAGCGGGGTTCATGCTGCAGGGCTGGGAAATGTGGGGGGTCACCAGTGCCACCTGCACCACTGCAAGTGATGCTTGGGGGGGACCTTTGTAAGAGGTTTGTGTTGTTCTCTAGATGTGGAAAAATTGATCTCCTGGTAGAGTTTGGGATTTGGCATGTGTGTTAGGCTGCATGTGAAGCAATCTGTGGCAAAATTTTGGAGACTGGAAGATTTTTGCAGCTGTCCCATGTACACAGCTCTTGTGCACCAGGAGGTTGGAGCCTTGGGTGGAAATCCACAGGGCCGTGAAGTCACTGGGAAATTTTGTGCCGTTGACTTAAGTATGGGCAGGATTTCACTCATGTTCTGACTCAGATCCATTTGAGAATGACTTTGTTTACATCAGAAAATTAGTGATGTTTGTACTTAGTGATTATAGAATGATTCAGATGCTGTAAGGACAAGAAGGTGGCATTTACTTCTGCTTGTATAATTCTTCTCAGGTGAAACTTTTATGTTCAAGATAGCAAATAAATCTTCTAAATTAAAATAAAATTACGATTGCTTTTTTTGTATTCAATGACACAATCTGTTAAAGATAAAATTCTTTGGATGTAATCTCCCTTTTTTCTATTTTGCATTATTGTGTGAGTTCTTAATAGGAATATACTAAATGTTTTCCTCAAAGAGCAGAAAGCACATGGCACAAGAGGTACTTAATTCGTTTGCCGATTCATAAGTAGATAATTATGTTTGCACATTCAGGTATGGTAGCTGAACAAGTGACTTCAATTATATTTAACAGTATCTTGTTTGACTTTAGCACTTGTAAAATCTTGAGATATGGTTAGAAGGTGAGGAGATGCACCGTGTGCTTAATGCAGGCTCATGCCTGAACCGTGCAGTGGTTAATTGTGAGAATAAATCACAGATGCTGCTTTATTAAAGAAAAGCTGGTGATGGGAAAGTGGAAGTGTTTGCAGCTGAGAGAGTGAAGGAGCAGCAGCGGGGCAGCTGTGGGTGGGGAAGGAGGGGCCCTGGCAGAGCTGACTGGTCCCCTCACCTTGGCGATCTGTTCTTTCCATGGGGCTAAATGTATTACAGCTGGTAGCAGCGAGACTGTCTGGGACCTGTGCTACTTGCTGTTGAAACTGATGCTCGTGTGGCCGTTGACCAGCACAGCATTTCAAGCAAGCCCAGCTGCAGGTTCACCAGGTTCTCCCTGAGCCTGGCGTAGGGGTGAACCTGGAGCTGTGAGCTACCGTAGAAAATCGTATCCCTTCTTGTGCAGGGGTCAGTGATTCATCTACAGTTTCAACACAGAATTGTTTCTCACTTGTCCAACAAGAAAGGAAACTTGCTGTTGCATCAACAGGGGATTAGGTTCTGACGTCTGGAGCTCGCTTGGACTGACCTGCGCAGCCTGAGCCGCGGGGGGCTGCGTGGAGGGAAGGGGGCAGGTTACGTTTCAAACTGCAGTGTGAAAACACCAATGGGGGAACAGGCGAGGGCTCAGCAGGCGAAGGATCTGGTGATGCTGGAGTTTGGAAGTTATCCTGGCGCGTGATGGAAAAATGTGTGCCCTCAGCCGCACCGCTGGGGCCCAGTGGTTTATCCTAACGCGGAACTTGAGTCCAGCCTCATGCTCTCCTGGGCAGCCAGGTCACAAACGCTCCATCTGAGAAGGAATTCAACTGACTGGGCTGCTGCTGGTGTTACTGGGAGGCTGTCCCAGGCAGGGCACCTGCAGAAAGCAGGCTGGGGCTGGAGGAGCTCCGGGGTGTGGGGCAGTCATTGCAGGAACGTTGATGCTACTGAGTTTTTGCACATCTGGAGGATGGGAGAGTTGGGTGGGCTGGAGAGCCCCACGTTCCTGCTGGGACAGTTGGTGTGCTGCTCTGCAGGGTGGTATAGAAGCTGGTAGGATATGAGAGGCAGTGAGGCTCAGCCCTTGGTAGTCTCAGGATGAGGTTTCCCTTGTGAGAAGGTATCTTAGGGGCACCTCTGAGGTACCTTCCTGCTCTGGAGATGCTAAAATGTGTTCCCATATCATGTCAGAATCGACCTTCTCCCTACTGGGATGCTCAGCAATTTTTGTTTGCCAAGGGATTGGGGCCAGAAGGAGCCACCTGAGCTTTGTCTTCAAGGGCAGTGTTTCACTTGGATCTAGAGACCAAGAAATCATGACCTAAAGTTGATAGAGAACCACAAATAGGATGTGGCTTCTTGGATTAGTGTGTACTTCCGAGGGACACCCTGGGGTCTGGGTGCAGTGGGTTTTCCAGTGAAACCTGCACCTGGGTGACACCTCTCTGGAGACAAAATCCTTTGACAAAACTCACCCATCAGGTCTGGCCTTGCCTGTTGCTGATGAACTCCAGCATCCATATCTGCAAGCTGCTATTAAAGCTCTGGTCAGCTGTCACCCTGCGGTGGTTCTTCTCCAGATCTCTATGACAGAGGGACAATGTCAGGGCTGGCGCTGGTGCTGCCCTTACGTTGATAGCCCTGGTTTTTGTTTGATGCCCTTTGTAGGGTGCAGTCGCGGAGAGGGAGACTTGCATAAGTGGTTCTGTCTGCAATCTTCTTTCTCTTAAATAGAGAAACGAAATTTCTGCTTTATGGGTGGGTTTGCTGAGACCTCAGGGTGTGGTCCCCAGACTGGGGCTGGACCAGTGACTTGTGTCTGTCACACAGAACAGCAGAAGGAAAGACTGTGTGGAGCCCCTGTGTGTCACCTCCTGCTCTGGTTGCTGCTGAAATGGGTGAATATTCGTCCCGTGAGTGGAAATGCCTGCGACCCCCCTGCTAGGAGGGCTGTGAATGATTGAAAAAGGCTCAGGCAGGGCAGGAGGGGATGGAGGAACTGTTCTGCTGGAAGGGGCATGGGGGCACTTTTAATGAGCTGTGCAAAGAGCTTGTTCCAACAACTCCTAATGAACTCAGTGTCTACAGCCTCTTGGCTTGGTAACAGCTGAGGCAGCCAAATCTGCTAAAAGGAGCTCTGAGCAGGCGAATGGGGCCCAGTGCCTTCAGAAAACAGACTTGACTTCCTCCGTGGCCATAGAGCAATTTAAAATTAACTTGGACATAATGAGTCCTCTCGATTAGAACAAGGAGACTTTAAGAACTTCCAGAAGAAAAATGACATTGCTTGCACTCGAAAGCAAAGACGACGAACAAAGGCATTGTGGGGAAAGGGGGTGATGCAAATGTGGGCGAGTGGGGTGTCCTGGGAGACAGAGAGGAGCTGGATCCTGGGCTGGAGAGCGTGGCAAGAGCATGGGGTGCGCAGAGAGGTAGCAGTCAGGAGAGCAGCTGCAGGTGAAATATGTATCGTGTACGAAGTCCATCTCTGCTACGTATGTGCCTGGTGATTTAGAAAGGCCAATTTTGCAAAAATGGAAGCAACGGTCTATTAAAAGAGATGTGAGGAAGAACTTCAATGGGGAGAGAGGGGTGATAACTGGAAGTAGGGTGACTATATTTTACCATGTGTGCTGTGAGCTGCAGTCTGGAGAGAGGGCAAGCTGGCACAGAGGGGATGTGAAAGCAGCAATACTTGGGGGAAAAGGGAAGTTGACAAGAGTCAGTACTAGTTGGAAGCTAAGAACCATAGAAAACGTGAAAAGGGACGTGAAATAAAGGGCAGTGAGTGGTGTTTCAAGTGTGTGGCACGAAAGGAAACTGACCCATGGTATTCTGTTGCCAGATGCACGATGCAGAAAAATCCGTATTCAATGAAGTTTGTTCTCTGCGTATGGTTCTGTAGCATAAGAAGTTGTCTGATAATGAAAAATTTTTATTGTGACAATAACTAAAGGGAAATTAAAATACTTGCATCCAACCCTGGCAACTTCGGTATGAGAATTTTCTAAGAGCTGCCTGAGGAGTTTTGAGAGCCACTAAACCGGGTGCATTTCTACAAGCCCCAGCATAGATGGAGATCACCAGGACTGCTGGCTGCAGGTCAGGCTGATCTGGAGTCCTTCTTGGGAAGCAGATTCCTTGGAAGGCACATCCATCATGAGCAGAGTTTGGATAAGGGTGGCCCAGACTAAGGCATAAAGGAGGAGGAGATAAGATACTGAGGGTTGAAGCTGGCAGGTTCAGGTTATCACAACATAATTTTAACAGTGAGGTTAATTAATCATAGGAACAGCTTGCTAAACTTGTGGTGTGTTCACCATTACTGAAAATATTTCTTTTTCTCCTAGTCAAATGGGATGGATCTGTCTTAAAAACAAAACCAAACACTGATGCTGAAATGGAGATCCAGAAGGGGAGCCCTGTTAACCTCCCCCAGGGTGTCAGATCATCACACTGTGCTGGTTTAGCTTCACAGTCTGTGAATGTTTGAAGATGTAGGATATATTGCTGCCTCCAAGGGGAGGTGTGAGCCGCAGACCTCTGAGACAGGGAAGATTTTCTCTAAGATGCCCATTTTGTCTTTTTCATTAGTTTCCTATGTGATCTTGGTCAATTTGCCCGCTTTCTCTGAGCTTCGGCTGTCCCAGTTGCAAAACAGAGAAAATGATTCAATTTTTCCACCAACTTCAAGATACATCAAGAAGTTTAAATAAGTGTGTTTAATAAGCTTTGTCTTTTTAGCATAACACCAGAGTCAAATTTCTTCCCTGCAGCTCTTCTAGTTTGTGCACCTGTGTTCCTGGCCCCTTTCTAGCCACTCTGCAAATACCCGGTGGGAGCAAAACAATTCTGCTGGCGGGAAGGCTGGTAAACAGGGCTTGGTTTGTGTCCAGATTACATAATGTTTGCAGGAGCTGGGTTAGTAGAAATCAGGTTCACGTATCCATCGCGTTGGCGAGCCGGCAGTGTGAGCGAGGTGGCCGGTAACACAGTCACGGCTGCAACGTGAGAACAGTTTGCGAGCGAGATCCTAAAAGCCACTGGTACTGTTTGGTACTGAGTAGTTCTGAGTATTGCAAAGAGGATGTTCCTTTGTGATGGTAGTGGGATAAAAGGGCTTTGGAAAGCTGCAGTTCCAGCCAAAATATCTCTTGGTATTGGGATCAAGGTCCTGGAGAAGCCCTGTTGCCTGTCTGCCACTTGTTTGCTTGGTCATAGGGCGGAGGGGCGATGGGGAGAGCCCAAGGGGGGTGGTGAGGCTGCGGTGATCGTGTAACATGCAAAGGTAGATGGAGAAAAACCAAAGTGTGGTGGTGCCTTTGGGTAGGGTGTCTTTGAGTGCTGGGTCTGTCTGGTGGGGCAGCTCTGGGGACAGGGCAGGTGACACTGGGCCTCCCAGGAGCTGTCTGGGGCTGCTGCAGTGCAAGGTCCAGCGGAAGCGTCTGATGTCCCCGTTCAGGTTGGCAGTGGGGACTGGTGGCTCGTGCACACCCGTACCTTGGTGCTCTGCCTGGGTGAGCCAGTTCGCCTTATCTGACCCTGCCAGCACCTCCTTTCCCTTCCACCTCCCTCATCTCCCCTTCCAGGACACATCCTGCTCCCTCCACCTCTCCTGCCCACGGGAAGCTGCTGGTGGCTTGGCTTCCTCTGCCGAAGCTCAGCAGGTCCCCCGGCGTGGAAAATCCCCAGTGCTCTCAGTGCAGCAAAGACAGGATCTGTGTCTGGAGGGGCAGAGGTCGTTCCAAAGGCTCTTGAGCAACAAGAGGGAGAGCTGCTGCAGTCCAGAGACACTGAGCACTTCCCTGGAAATCATTAAATGGTTATAAAATTAACCCAATCACAAGACCCATTTTAAAGTTTGTATGTGCCAGCATCTCCCCCCCCCCAACTTTGGTAGACTTATTTTGAAAAAAGATTAAAAGAAAGCTGCAGGGAGGTGAGAGAAGTGGAAGGAGTCTGATGGTGACACAGCAGAGGGATCGAAGGATAAAGATCATGTCGGGGTGATGGTGCCGCACACAACAGCAGATGCAGCCCTGGGCAGCTGTGGTCCCTGAAAGACCGTTCTGCTGACATTTGTTAGTGTGTATTGTTTGCACACTAACCAAACTTACTGGGCAGTGGGAGCTTTAATTAATTAACATTTGCAAGATATCTCAAAAGGAAAAACCTTTCATTTTTATATAGGGTTTGGTTCAATTTTATTAATGGTTTTATTTTTTTTACTCGGAGGAGTGCTTGCTCCAAGTCTAACTTAGTCTGAAGTGATCCTGTTCCTTTTTTGTTCAATGATGGTCCCATCTTAAGTGAAAAACTTTTTTAATATAGGTGCAATTTGTCCTCTTTTGGGTTGGAATAAATTGGATAAAGAATACTGCAGCTTTCTTTTTCAAGTGGTTTGCTGTTGATCCATATAGGTTGCAAAATTTCAGGAAAACCCTCCATATAGCAGTTCTTTCTGCCCTGTTTCGGTTTTACCCCTTGGCTTTCAATCTTGCAATGAAGATCAGTTATTAGATTCATGCTGTGTTTCATTGCAGTGTTTTCCAGAACATTTTCCATACACCAGGGAATAAATATCCCTTACTTATAATTAGTTTTCTAAATCCTGCTTCATCTGTTTCATCAAGTCAATTAAAGCCTTCACTGATATGCTCTTATAGCAAGGTGGTGTTAAATATTTTCAGTTGCTTTACCTCTAAGAGGCAAAGTGTCTATTTTGAAGTCGACTTTGGTGCACCTTTCCTTGCAGGAAACTGAAGAATATTTTTCCAGTAGGAGAACAATGATTTATACAGCCTTTGGTGATCAAATGGAAAAGGGCTTCATGAGAGCAAAGCTCTTTCTTTGGTGGATAAAAAGAAACAGAGTAAAGAGAAATTATCAGTTGCCACAGGAATGAAATTGCTATCCTAGTGTGCAAACATTTTAAAATGTGATTCTTTATTTTTGCAAAATGTAGCACTGCCAGGTTTGTTGCTCAGGTCCTGCGGGTTTGGAGGAGGTGAAGCCATGGGGAGCTTGTGGGAACTGCCAGGTGCCAGGGCTGAGCTGGGAACGTAGAGGTTTTACTTTGCACTATCTCATATGTCATTTTACTGGGACCTAAAATTAGGAGTGGCAGTGGTCTTTAAATCCAGATCTTGGGAACTTCACATGAAGTGTTGTTTCTATTGCGGTTAATGTATTAAAAAAATCAAAGCAGATCACTCTCAGTTCTGCGATATCTGTGTTTCCACGTGCACTGAAGCACCGGAGCTTTGTTGTTTCTGTTGCGATTAATGTATTAAAAATAATCAAAGCAGATCACTCTCAGTTCTGCGATATCTGTGTTTCCACGTGCACTGAAGCACCGGAGCTTTACGAGCAGGACTGCTTCTGAAATGCAAAGCCTGAGTACTAAAAGCAAATCAGAAATTCTGTCATTCTCACCACTTTTTCAAACACTCATTACAGATGTATTGAATGATAAATTCATATTGGTTTCAGTTGGCTTTATGCACCCAGCCAGGTGTCGGGGTAGATTCTGCTCGTTGGCTTTCCCAACAGCCATGGTTATTCTTTATCCTCCGCCCGTGGGTGTGTTACTGGGCTGGTGTGTGCTCCAGGAGCCTGGGGATGACATTCAGCTCAGGCCTGAAGGGCATTTTTTGCAGGTACCCAGGCAAGTTGTGGCTTTGCCGTACCTGTGCTGGTGCCTTGCAGCTGGGACCGGGTCATCCAAAACGCAGCTCCACCCAGCTCCCATCCCACACTGTTCCTGGCCTGGCCACACCAGGATCAGAGCCCCGTCTCCCTCACCAAAGCCCCAGAAGCCCAGCCCCGGGTGCTGGGGGGCAGGTCCAAGCAGAGGGACAGAGGTGCCTTTGAGTGACAATTCAACCTGTCCAACAAGCTGGAAAAGACCAGTAAAATAAATAGCTCAGTGGCTTCCCAGTGATGCTTGGCTGTTATAGCTCTGTGGGCACTCTGCCCCACGGTTGCTGACAATGTCCCCATTCAGCCCCCTGTGACTGAGCTCCATGCTGGGCTCCTCCTGGCCCCCGGGGCTCTCCCCTCCTGGGCTTGGGGCCGTTCTCCTGACTCTTTTCCGTCACTCCTAATATCAACCGTGGCTGTCGTGACAAAATGGCTTTGGTCTAATTTGTGGCTCCTGGGTGGATGAATGAATTCATGGCGCGGGGGCACTGGGTTTCTGCCAGCCTTGGCCGAGGCTGGGGTGATGCTGGGCATGGGCAAGCTCCCTGTCCTCGGGAGGCGGGTGACACCAGCGCTTGATTTACTGATTTCCGTAGGGACTGGGATGGGTTCCTGTGGAATGGTTTCTCGCAGATCTCTCAGGAGACTCTGATCCAAGAAAAGGAAACCTTTCTGTGTCCTTCCTCTTGCAAATGCGGGGCCTCGATACATTCATCTCAAAGCTGTTTTTCCATAGACATGCAAAGCATGGTCTGTACAAGTTGGAGAGGAAGCACAAACAAGCAGCAGGTCCAGCCAAGGATGTTAGCGGCCTGTGCTCTGCCGGCAGCGGGTGCTGAGGGTTAGCACCTTGATTCAACACAGAGGGGCAGTTCCTGCTCTCCTTGCTTGGTGCCGCAGGGCACTGCCGCCCTGCAGTGCACAGGAGGCTCAGGCAATCGAGGAAGATTTGGGTTTTGCTGGGTGGTCTGAGGGGGTCGGTGTAAGTCCTGAACCCCCTACGCAATGGAAGGGGGAAGATCTTGCACTTGGTGGAAGTGATTTGGGAAAAATACTGTGTCCTTGAAGGAGCAGTGGGTGTGTTTTGCTTGTCTAAGTGTCTCCAAGTAAAAAGACATCTTTAATGCCACATGTCTTACTTTTCTTCTTTCCTTTTGCAGGAAGGAAGATGTCTCTATGTGATCCTGCTGATGGCCCTGTACTGGTGCACGGAAGCGCTGCCCTTGGCCGTGACGGCTCTGCTGCCCATC